>NC_083632.1:16642531-16942531 GCF_963584025.1 Labrus mixtus
ATGAATCCCAAGAGAGACGTGAACGCTTTTGGAACAGCAATAGGTATGTGTTGACCTCTCCATTACGCACAGGCCAGTGCCACACCGTGCGTCAAATTTGCGCACTGGTACCAAACTTACAGCTTTTCTTACGGTTAACTTTCCATGTAGTGTGAGTTTATTCTCTTTTCTGGCCAGAAAAAAACATTTACAGATATTATTTCCACACCGGGCCATTTCGCCCCTGAGCCCCATTAGTACGGTGACACTTCTCTTAGCTGCAACCTCTGCACCCTCACCCTCAGAGGAAAGGCTGATACAGGGATGTGTCAAACACATTGCTCTAAAGGGCTTATAACATTACTAAGATGCTTTGACTGCACTTTTGTTTTTAATCGTCACTTGACAAAGTCCTAGTCATCCTACATAAGTCTGATGTTTTATCTGTGTGACACACCTTTATTTTAATCAGCAAGACACTATAGCATTTTCAGCTGACAACTTTGTTAGCAGGTCAGAGGGTCACTTTAAACCATATCATGTGTCCAAATAAAATATATCAGTCATTCACTGATGCAGTGCTTTTAGCTGTTCTAATGACCATGTCTGGTTCTTTTGCAGAGCAGTGATGAACAGTAAAAGTTTTGAAAGACTTGTTTTGAATAGTTTGCAGTCTGCCATCCCATTGTTGCAGCTTTGCTCTGTGTACAACACCATGGATAGAAAACAGAATCACATGCATTTGAACAACAATATGTTATATTATAATGCTTGTTGATTAGCAGCCTCCTTATCTGATTTCAAATAGTCAGCTGTTTCTGGGCGGGTGACTAAAACACTACCTTACATAGGTGGCATGTGTGATTGCAGTTTTAATACTTCTAATATGTGAATACAAATGTAATACTAACATTGTCTAATTTGAACAAAGTTGTATAAACACAAACACACAGCAGGTGGGGGCTCAGAGCTCAGTTTAATGTGGTGCTGAAAACAAACTCCTTACCTCCAAGTTGCCATCCAAGCTATAGATCTACGCTGATGTAATACATTATTTATTCTGCAGGAGTTGATTTAACAAAACCTACTACGCCTGAGTGTTTCTGTGGGTTTGAGACCCTGGAAAAAAAAAACCCAACATCAACAGTTTGGGTTCAGCTTAGACATCACTGTCTCCACCATTTCAATCAAAGTTTGGTAGAGTCTCTTATGAAGTCATAAAACTGCCTACAAAGTACTTTCAAGCTCCTGTGGGGAATTTTGAAATTATAGTGAACTAGATCCTCTTTTTATACAGATGGCTCTTTCCCACCAAAGAACAGAAGGATTTTTTATTAAAAAAAAGTTTTTCATTTGTCGTTCATCCCTGCTGCGTGGTAGGAAATTAACAGAATGCTGCCAAGATAGTCTTTTTTTATTTTCAAATGAATTGTAAAATTACACATTGGACATTTATGATAAAGCAGGATGTGGTTTTTCTGTCAGAAAACACCATCTTCACATACACAGGACAAGATCTACAAGAAGATAAATATTCTGCCAGGTCACTCAATGAGTACTGCCGAGGTGCCCTTGAGCAAGGCGCCGAACCCCCAACAGCTCTGGCGCGCTCCCTGTGCAGCAGCACCACTCTGACATCTCTTGGGCTGTGCATCTTCACATCTTCACTGGTCTCACGATTTGATTTGATTCGATTATCCTGTCTACTATTCGATTCCATATCGCTATTTATCACAATTCATTACATTGGTTAACATCCTGACTGCACATCTACTTTTTCAAAAAATGAAGACAAGATAGATAAAGTCAGATCAACTTCAACTAATTTTCTTTATTATTCAGAAAGTGCTTTAGAAATCACTTTCAACATAAATGTATTTACATTGTAAACCAAAAAATAAATAGATGTATCCTCCCTGTATGTATGAAACTGTTCTCTCCTCCGCACAAACAAAACCAATAACTCTGCAGTCTGCCTCTTGAAACTGTCTTCTGCTCCAAGAAAGGACACTTCCTGGATGTGGCAAACATCACAAAAATGAACGAAGTCTGAACACATTAAATAACAGTAGTATCTACAACAGCAAATACTAAAATATCATCAAACTGTCAAGTACTTTAAAACATGCAGTGTACCTCTTCATAAAAGAACATTTTACATAAATGTCTAAACATTAAATTAAATTAACCAACATGTTTTTATAACATAGCCTAGCCTACCACATATATTTGTGTGAAAATAGTCACAATCCTCACATAACATGAATCAGTCTGCAGTGCAGAGCATTACAGATGGACTGTAACCTGTAATCTATGAAACATCTACAAGGCAGGGCACTTACTGAATGTGGAAAACATCACAAAACTTAAATATAGCAGACAACAGGTAGCATTGTACAAAGCACAGTATCAAAATGTTAACAGAAATGTCTACCATTAAATCAAATTGTAAATTGAAATATACACCATAGGCCAGGCATACATATTGAGTGAAAACGGCCAGTCTTCATAAAACATTCTGCAGTGCTGTAATCTACAAAGAAAGGTTTCAAATAGCAGCACTGGGCACAGGTACTTCCTGATTAATCCAGACATCACACACCAGACTAACTGCTCAGCATGTGAAAATGTGTAGGTTCTTCTGTAAGAACACTATTGATCCACATGTTCTGCTTTAAGAGCATTTCTTTTTGCAGTGACCACATCTCCTGCGGTGGAGAAAACCCGCTCTGCAGACACACTTGTGCCCGGGATACACAAGTATCGCTTTGACAGGTGGGGAAATCAATCAACCATCAATCAAACGTTATTTATAGAGCACCTTTCAGACAAATTAAATTGCAGCTCAAAGTGCTTTACAAGAGTGCAGAAAGGTTATTGACGAAAAACTAGTTTGTAAAATCATTGAGAGACTAATGCGCACCAATATGAACTTAATAAAATTAAAATAAAACAATGGATAAAAAGTAATAAAAAGATGACAACTAAAAGCAATTAGATAATAAAGATAATACATCAAATAAACATTTAAAATTGTAGTAAGACAAAAAGACTACAATAATGTTAAGATTGAATTTATATAAAGCACTTTATAAAATGTGACCTCATGGACACACCACCAGTTCAAAGGGCCTTCAGTGAGAGGCAGAGATGGGGATTTAGAATATCTCTTCATTTCCTCTTCAGCCCTGGCATAAGGGGTCTTTGGTTCTACTGTACCTTCAGTGTCAGTGACAGACTGTCCCAGCAAACTCACAAGCAGAGGCTCCGTCCTCTACATATGTTTCTTCTTTAAAATAAAATAACATTATTTAACAGTTAGCACAATCTTAGTCAATGCATCAGCTCACATCTATTGGGAAACTTGTTTTTCTCAGTCTTAATTAGACTTTCACTCATTGCAGCCAAAGTTAATATTTTTAAGTTTGTTTTAATTGTATAGGTCTTACATGAACAATTGTGAAATTACCTCCAAGGATGCAGCCTCTTCAGTCTCTCCTCTGTAGATAGCCACTCTGTCCTCCTCTGTGAGAAAAGGCAGTCCCTTAAAAGGAGGATCTAGGGCAGAGGCTGTGTGAAGGATCTTCTTTTCTGCCTCACTGTTGTACCTCTTCAGGAGATCTGTTTTGATGGCATGCTTGATCTGGTGGATCATGGGTGAGTCAGCGATGGTGTCTGTTCTGCAAGGAGTTGTGCATTTATTGGAGCAATGAGAGACAGTTAGATTTTGCTCTTCTGACATCAGTGTGGTTGCATCCTTCTTTGGCCTTAATGCACACACAGCATCCTCTGCATTTGGCACATCTGTTTCGTTCAGAGTGTAGTGGTTTGCTGTAGTGCTGCGGAAAGCCTGGAGAGCGTGGCTACTTTAAGTGCCCGCTGAGAGACAAGATTAAGTGTATGGGCAAAGCATTTTACATGAGGGAACTTCCCAACTTGAGCTGCAAAGATCATGCTAGCCACATTGTCTATCACCAGCACTATATCTTTGTCCATTCCTCAATGACATGAGATAGTAGCTCTGCCAGATGAGCGCCCGTGTGAGACTCATAAACGGCTGTCGTTTGCAACACCTGAGACAAAAAGCTGCCGATACTGTTAAATAGGACTCCATCGCGACAGAAGTCCATGAAACACATGTTATGGCTACACGACTAGCCCGGCTCATTGACACTATTATCTGAGCTTTGGTTTCGTCATACAGTAAATTATTCTGTAAAGAGGCTGCGTGATGGTAGCTCATACCGTGGCTCAGGTGGTGAAACCCGGGGTTCTCCACGACCGGAAAAGGCCGTAGATCCCTAGCTTTGAAAGCCGCCACAGACTGGGTTATTCTCTTCTCCTACTCAGAGGTAGGTGGCAAAGTTGAAAGCGTTTCAACAATCTTTGGCTGGTCTCGGTCCACTGTTTCCCTTACAGAACAGGCGTTAGCTTCTCAGGGTGAAAACGGCTAACGTGGTTCCTCAGGTTAGTTGTTTTTCCATGGTTGTATTTCGTTTTCTTACCTTTCCACCTTAACCTCTCCCACACAAGTAACCGCTTCAGAGACCACTCCGCTACCAAACGGCGGTAAGCTGGTCTACTGTTGTTTTTTTCTGCTATTTGTCCCAACTACAGCACACACCTTGTATTACTCAACATGACCCGACACACAGTGAGCACGCCCACTTCCTTTCATAGTTTTTGTATTTCCATGGTATTAGATTTTTGCGCGACAGACCTTACACACAGCGTTCGTCTTGTCAAGTTAATTTCTTTCCAGTAATCCGTAATGAGCCCAGATGTACATTTTCAACATACCAGTCACATTTTTTTATCACCTACTATCGAATTCGGCCTCTCTCCGCCATGTTGCTTGTTGTATGCTGTGGTTTTTTGCAGTAATTTGTCCCTTCAGAGTTACCATAGGCTGCCGGGACGGGTTGTGATCCAGCTCACTATGCACTTGTGTCTATGGAATAAAGACGAGGCCTCGGCAGGACATTTATGTGTAACATTTATTATTAATAATAATAATAATAATAATAATAATAATCGATTATGTACCGTCACTGCATCGATACAGAATCGTTCACGTCCGCATCGTGATACATCGAAAAAAATGATTATTTTCAGCCCTTTCGGGCCTATGTGTGTGAGAAGCATGTTTTGCAATAACAGAGTGTAATCAAGAACTTCCCTACGGGATAAATAAAGAATGTAAAAAAATAAATGTCCACAGGGGGCGCCAAAATCAACACAATCCAAAAATCCTCACAGGAACTTTAATGGTTTTGAAACATGAAAGTATTTCATATTAATATTGTAACGGCGCTTCTTGGATGATGTTGATTATCCTCAGTTGTTTTGCCGTTAACTATAACACTAAACATCCTTAATTAAAGATATATACATTCGGGTGTGGGTAAGTAAAAGCACGGGGACAACTTCTGCTGTGCGTCTCATACTTTTTAATGTCCGTCCGTAACAGAGCATGACATATCCAGACTGAACAACAACAACAGCGACACCTTACTTGTCTTAAAGCAATATCACTCCTCCAACCGTAACCATGGGTAACCTTAAAGGCAAAGTGCATCATATCAAACAGATACTCTAATCTAATCTATAAATGGATTAGCATTAAATTAAATAATGTATATCATCTCAACCTGAGAAAAATAAAGATCTATAAAATAAAACTTCACAAAAAAAAATCTCATCTCCATCTTACAATATTAAAATAATAAGCTCTTAAACTGCAAAGGCACCTCTTAAAACCACTAATTAATCCTATGTGAGAAAGAACAAATGCTTCATTTAACTTGCAAAAAAATCTGATGATAAAAGCTCTTCTGAGGCCCTGTGGTGAATGGGGTTCCAGAGCTGGTGACCCCTTTGTTTGGATAATAAAATAAGTTCATTTTGACACTGACTTTGGCACCAAATCATTTTTCTAACCAGACACATTTTTGTGAGTAAAGCCAGACAGGTGTTTCACTATGTGACTGGATTCAGCTCAGGTGTTCTCTGGCTGGGAAAGAGAAGACAATAAAAGTCCACCTGCAGTGCAATTCACTTTCAATGAATTTGCACGCGTCCTCCCACAGAGTCAAACAGACTCTGAGCCAAGAACACCCACTGCTCTGATGGAGCCTTTCTACGAGGCTTAGTTTGGTCTTTTATCAACAGTGGCCTACTTCCCTGATTGAGGATTATGACACTATTGCAATTTTGGAACCTTATCATAGCTTTGTGTTGTGTTTGAAAAACCTTTTTGAATGATATAACTTTGATTTCATCATCGTCTAAAGAGCCCTGAAAAGTACAAAGGGAAATAAGGTGATGGCTCCTTCTCTTTAAGATGTTCCATTTGGCAGAAGTCTTAATGAGTGATGCATAAATTCACCTCATGTTTTATGGAGATTTCATAACTCTTTCATTAAGACAGCTCATAGCATTGAGGGGCAGCTCTTTTACTTTAATGTGACTTATTAAAGTCTCATCAGCCTGCACAGCCATCTGCTGTAAAGCTGCTCTGTCCTCTTTCCATTCACCAGACAGGAACAACAACTGGTGTGTAGCGGTTACATTATGCACGTCTGGACAGGGCTGCTGTGTTCCTCAAACACACACTGACAGGAAACACCTCCTTTGAGTCAGATCTTCTCAAATCATGAATACTGTCTGAATGAAATCTAGAGCTGTGACATTTACCAACTAATCTCCCAGATGGTATTGCTAATGCTGGTGCACTTTGACTTGTGTTTGTTGGAAGTCATGTCAAACACTCATGCATAAATGTATTGCCTTAGGGATTCAAAAACGCTGCCACAGCATCAGTTTTGAAAATGATTGTACTTTCTATTTCTGACTTCTCCAAATGTTGTCAGGCGTCTCGGTGCAGCATACCCTCTATATGCAGATTCAGCATACTATGGGCTCTGAGTGGGATTTATGTGCTCATGACTGTATACATACGATAAGATTCATGAGAAATCTAGATGGGATTTGTTGAGTCATCCCCGAGTTGGAGAGAAATTCTTAATTTCACTGCAATGCCATGTCGTAACCCCCAAAGGGTCTTCTTTTTTTTTTTTTACACATTTAAGACTCTTAATCAACAGCATAACAGCAAGTCAGAAAGTAACCATCATAACAAACACAGCTGTTGAGCAATTCTTTGCACCAGATGGAGATTGAGTGAGTGTGTATAATTAGTCAAAAAGTCGTCCTGAAGACAGAAAGATCTAATGAAGGGACAGGCTGGTTTGTGTGTGGCGTCACCTCACGTCGCCTCACTTGACATGGCCAAGAAGTTTCATTAGAACACACCGCAAAGACTACAGCCGACGGCCAACCACCACATACGCTCTGCCCTGTGTGAAGCGGCGATAGCTCGTTATGAAACCATTATGAGAAGACCATTTTCACACCTCTGTCAGTCACCACTCGTATTATAGGTAGCCTACTAATGGAGAAAAATGTCTGATAAAAAGTTGGCACTGGCGTTGTCAGCTCTTGGTCTCTTAGTGGAAAAAGAAAAGAAGAGGCGGAGGAGAAAAATAAGGAGAAACCGCACTAATGGAAGAAAGCATGGATACTACAGCGGCATGCTCAAGGGGCTTTCCTGAACCTGTGTCAAGAGCTGGAGATAAATGAAACCTCTGAACAGCCAATCAGAGAGATTCCTCTCGCCTGCCGACTCAACATGTTGAATCGGCCAAAAAAAGTCAGATAGCTGCCGACGGGTAGCAACAAAGCCGGACACACCACAAAAACTAGGGCAACGACCAACGACTGACGATCTCCTTGGTGTGACAGGGCTAGGATTGCAAATTCTAAACACTTGACGTCCTCGACTATTGGTAAAATTAACGATCAATCACTCGATTAATCGTGGTTTAAAAAGATGAACGTTGTCCTTACAAAAACAATACCAAATGCCCTTTTTACTTCCTCAATCAAAGCTTTATTTGCTCAGCAACATATTTTCTAACAGAATTGCATATGAAACATTGATATGTCTGCCCTCTATATATTTCAAATGTTATTAAGGTCGACTATATAACGTTACTTGAATAACGCGCACGCTATAAAAAATTCTCCGCTATGTAGCCGTCTTTTTACCCTGAGCGTTGCATGCATAAATATTACTTTTTGGCCTATGATGATATATCAAATATAAAATAAACTGAATAATGAACTCCAAAAAGTTATCCTCCTCCGTATCCATGCTTTCAGCGGCGGGAAATGTTTTGAACTGCTCCCCAAAAAGAAAAGCCATTGCCGAGGGCTGATGCACGGCTGCAGCTCCCGGCGCGAGTAACAGTGAGTCTCTGTCTTGCCCGCCAACATTAGTCTCTGAGCGTTTGTCAAAAAACTCAGATGTTTGTGTCGAGGGTCCAGCATCGTTGCAACATAGGCTACTTTGTAAATACACAATTGCACTGATAAAAGGAGGATAAAATGAGACAAGTTCTTGATATTTCAAATCAGTAAATCGAGTAAATTTTTCTAGCTTGAGCAAATTCTTAACGACCAATTAATCGATTGTCGATGTTATCATCCCTAGTCAGGGCCTTTAGGCACATCGTAGAAGAGCCTTTGCAGTGTGTACCTGTAGTCACAGTGATGGAAAAGAATATAACTGCTGCATCTTTGAATGTCTCATTTCACTTTAAAAACTCACGGACAGCTCAGTTGACAAGTCCTAAGTAATATCCATCTTATGACATCAAACATTTCACTTTGTTACTGTGAGCTGTTTTCTTTTAGTTTTTGAAGTTCCTTTTTCCCGTGGTTAAATTAATGTTGTAACCTTCATTTAGCAGAAGGTCCTTACTTTATTTCTAAATATAAGCAGGGTTGAATTCAAACAAGTGAAGTACTCTCAGCTTAAGACAGGACAAAATAAAAGCCACATTTTAATGCAAAATAATGGAATTTCCAACATGTGATTAATCACAATAAACTATTGCAATTAAGTGATTAAACTCAATTTTAAAATGTAATAGTTTGACAGCGATTAACCGTTTTTACAAGGGGCAACAAGAGGATATTCCCTTTATAAGATTGAAGCACTAACCAGTCAAGTATCAGGAAACTTAGACTAAGCTGTGCTCTAGTTATGGCTTTTCAATCAGAGTGAGTGTGTGACAAGCTGTCATCATAGCACGGGAATAATATTACCTTAAAAAGTGATGTGGTTTGAGTGACAATGATTACCCCCACACATAAACATCTAGCAGACAGAGCAATTAAAAATGACATTTCCACAATATCCACCATATCCTTCAAGTCATATTTCATGCCACCTGGCTGACAGAATGCCAGTACTTCAAATAGTATTGATCTCAGGGGAAATATGTAGCTCTTTAGCCCTTCACTGAATACTCTAGTGTGTTCCCTGGATAGTTTTAAACTGTGTCTCTCTGCAGTTGGATGCTGGGGTTGTAGTGTACAGTTAAAGAGATTTAATGCTAAATTAAACTGCCTAATGTGTCCAAATACAGTACTGATGAAGCTGTGGGACTGAACCAAAAACAGCTATCAGATTAAAAGAATAATCTGAAAGACACCAATGCTAGGAAAACTACAAAATTGAGTTATAATTCCTGAAATTTCACTTTGAGATTTCCATTTGACATCACACCCGATGATAGGATCAATAAAAATAATGCATATAAAAATGTATATTTTTTAATACCTAGAAATGTTGCCATTTTGAAAGCCGTTCATCTTTGAGTTTATTCTTGGTGTTGCTGACCACTAACATCAATGTTCTTATTAACTTGAGAAATCCCCAATTCTAAATCTCTATTAAGACGTTTATATGGACATCTTGAATATGAGACATATCCCGGTTTTGATCATATTCAGGGTATAGATTCTACATGCAACAGAGACAGCTTGTTATTCATATCCCTGTATACATTATAAATACTAGTATCCTGGTTTTTTGATAACTGTATCTTATTTGTGTAGGCGCCTGAGAGGTGAAACAACAGTCATTTTGAAATCTGAGAAAAATGTGACCACTGTAGCTTACTGCAGGCTTGGCACTTTTAAATGCCAACATTGGGTAGCAGATATGCAGGATATCCACCTCACTTCCAGCAATGGTAAAGACAAAAATCAGTTTCTTCTTTGCCCCAGAAGCAAGGCGTTCTCGTTCCTGCTGCCATGTTGTTGTTTTCTGCTGATGCGTCACTTGGCTGAGGCCGAGCCTGTGCTGGTAGTCTGCAGATGTAACGCGTATACATGCAGCAGTATCCCGTTTTCTGTCTGGGTTTTTGGTGGCAATAATTATTAATTAATTAATGGCTGCTTGATTGGTGCACAGGTGTCTAGTATGTATTCAAAATACTAGTTTATTGCCTATTCTTTTCATTTCTATTTCCCATGACTTATTGAAAATATGTTTATTGATATAGAAAAGTGGCGTTCTGATGCCATCTTTGGTTATCATTGAAAATGATGATCCACCATACAAACTTTTAGCTGACAAGACTGATGGAAACCAGAGAGCAATGACTCCTTTGTTTTTTCTTCAAATACTTTCCATGGTAACTGAGAGTGGAAGTCCTGCTGTATTTTATGTAAACTGCATGTGTCAGGTGAAATCTCCACCGGAGAAACAACAGCTACCCAACGGTTATATGCTTTCCTCTTTAGAAAACTGGAAGAGTTTCCTGCGATTGATTTTTAGTAATGAAGTCTTTAGCTGAGGTTAAGAGGTCGTCACTTTCTTCTCGATTGCATGAAAAGTTTACAGTGATCTTCTAAAGAAAAACAAAAATCTTTAAGTGATCTTGACAGCGTCAAAGGGAGGGTAAATGGAGAGGGTTAAAGATGTCCTTTTAGATTTAGTCCTCTCACAAATCTCTGACCTGGTACATCAATGTGTCACAGGAGCCATTAAACGGGGTCGTGTGCTTAATAACGGTGACCAGAGCATTCACTTTGAAGATTAGAGGAGATCAATGTCTCCCTCGATAGGAAAACTACTCACAAACAAACTCAATGTCTCTGCTCATTATCTGAGCGGAAAACTCTGAGCAAGGTGAAGAAAAACATAAATGGATATCAATGACCTTGAGTTCTATACAGTTTGCTACGGCCACATTATATGAATAGTCTTTATTTCACACACAAAAAAAAAAGATTTCTTCCCTCACAGTCACAGACCTCTTCCACATGCAGGCCTGCCATTGTGTTTCCTCCAGCAGCAGTGGATGTGATAATAGGTCCCCCGGGAGCTGAGTAGAGCAGTCTTGTGCTAAAGACAAAATAAAGATGAATGCTGCGCTCTCACATCAGCTCACCCCGACTTACTGCGGAAAATATACCAGGGGCCTGCCAGACGAAACTCTGGTTAAAGTCCTAGAGGGGTAATGTGGCTGTCAATATTAATGGATGAAGCCTGAGTGACATCATCCATCTGTTCCTGCAGGGGGCTCTGGAGGCTCATCAGCAGCAGCCACCATGCTGGAAATCCTGTCTCAGCCTAACTTTCAGTCAACCTAACGACAGGCTGAGAGCTGGAGCTGAGGCGGGTTTTAAGCCTCTTGACGAACTGTTACATCACGCCCGTTTTTTTTTTTTTAACATTCTTTTTATTGATTTTCAAAGACAAGACAATAACAGCTCAGTGCACTTTAACAAAGTATTTGCATAGTTGGTCCAGGAGTCAGATTTAGCATCTACCAGTAGTATATGATTAACAGTGATGTTGTACATTACCAAGACAATCCTTAAAGCCCATTCATTCATTCATGTATAATGAGCAACGTAAAGGGTAATATGATGATACGAAAATTAATTAAACGGGGCAATTTGAACTATTTTCCAGAATGCAGGTTTTCCAGAGAGAAGGTATTTCTTTAGTTTTATTTGCTCAGAAGTTGACAGAATGTTATCAAAGCTACTACGGGACTTAACCACAGGCACACAGCTGCACTGACGGTCATTACTTCTGTCCACACTTCTTACCAGTGTCTCTTGTCTTGACTGATGTAAAACTAAAGTTTGGCTGATAGTAACAACGCTTCCTTCCTTGAATGAGCCACAAAGAGCAGCTCGTCCGGATACAAAAAAAAACACTCCTCTCCGTCATGCGTAACGGCCCAGACCATCTCACTACATCCAGACTAGATGTAGGTTCCGGACACCGGCGCTGAGCTTGATGCATCTCCAGACTTATTTTACCTCTGATTATTGTAAAAACAGTGATTTAAAAATGAATATTCAATGATTTTATTTACAAAAGGTTCATTTATAGATCATGCAGAGGGGAACGTGTTCAGCGCGATTTCCTTCTTATCCGAAAACGATATCACGCACGGGCTGTCCGATCATACAGAGGTCAAGTCAAGTCAACTTTATTTATATAGCACATTTATACCAGCCGAGGCGGACCAAAGTGCTGAACAGTAAATTAGGCAAAATACATTAGATCCAAAACATCATAAAAACGCGTAAAAGCAAAGTAAAAGTAATTAAAACACAAAACAATAGTAAAAGTTCTAGTAGACACTGCTGCTGGGATAAAACGCTCAACTAGAGATAAAAGCCAAGGAAAAGAAATGGGTTTTTAAAAATGACTTAAACTGTTCAGTTGTGGCAGCAGATCTTATTTTAAATGGTAATCTGTTCCAAAGTGTCGGAGCTGCAACAGAAAAGGCTCGATCGGCCCTAGTTTTGAGCCTTGTCCGCTAGTTTAGCCGCGGAGCAGCGCTAACATGCTTCCTTGGATTACGCACGGAGATGGCACAGATTCATGGCGCATAAAAAGTCAGAGACAGAGAAGATAAAAATGTTACGGACACGTAGAAGAACGGACTGCCAGACTCATATCAAAAGTGGTTTAACTGAGTTTACTTAGTTAAAGAACGTGTACTCCACAAGGGGCTGATCAGACTGCAGTGCGCAACGCTGGAGGAGAAATTCAAGTCTGTTCGTTTGGAAACTGTGACGAAGCGGCTTCATCATTGACTGCAGTCAGCACACACACCAACACACACGCTGACACACACCGACACACACACACACACACACACACACACACACACACGCCAAACTTTTCCCTCTGCCAGTGCGCCTATAATCACTCAGTACATCCCATCATCCTCCTTTCCCCCTCTCCGTTTCATAGCGCGGCCAATGGTGAACACTTGAGAGCTCTATTTTTGTTTTTCACACACACACACACACACACACATATATATATATAATCATAGTATCAATCATAGTATTCTTACCGTTGGTGCGTTTCATATGCACTCCGCGGTGTCCCGTTTGGGTGCCAAACAGAGGCGGCCCATTTCCGCATTCTAAATAGGCGGATGCGGCGCGCAATAGTAAACACATGATTGATTGGTTCATTAAATATTTGTTTACGATGTATCGCCACAGATACATTGCTGTGGTGTTAATCAAATATGGATTAAAATGTTTAATTTAGTGATGAGTAGGCCCTATGAATTTAAAAGGTTAAAAATCTCTCATTCATGAGAAAGTGTGTTTTGTTTCAAATGTTATGTCATTCATAACGTGTAATGACAACCCAGTGGGAGGGGCTTCTTGCTTTAAAAGATGGCTGCTTGCTGCTTTCAGGCAGTCTAGTCCTGGTTACAGAGGAGGTAACATGTTGGAGACTTAATTTTTGAAGTGCAGTTTTGTTTGCTCGCTCATGTGGAATTTTGTTTTTGTAAGACTTTTGTTTTGTAAAACAAATTTTTCCTGTTTTTGCATTTTTTTGTAAATATCTGTCACTGCACCTTCGGAGGCCGGCTAAAAATAAAACACATTAATTGCAGTCTTTGACTACGCCTTTGTTTTTAAGATTTTTGGGTGTTTTGAAAGAGGACCCCGTCACAGAAACATTTGATCATTTTATACCCGAAGTTTACATCACAGACACTCTGTGTGTTTGTGACACCATTTTCATATGAGTGAACCTTAACGAGTGAAAACTGTGCTGTTGGCTGATGCACACACAACAAAAGTCTATCTTTCTCTCGCTCTCTCTCTCTCTCTCTCTCTGCCTCTCTCTCTGCCTCTCTCTCTCTCTCTCTCTCTCTCTGCCTCCCTCTCTCTCTGCCTCTGTCTCTCTCTGCCTCTCCCTCTCTGTGTCTCCCTCTCTCTCTCTCTGCCTCTCTCTCTCTCTCTCTGCCTCCCTCTCTCTCTGCCTCCCTCTCTCTCTGCCTCTCTCTCTCTGTGTCTCCCTCTCTCTCTCTCTCTCTCTCTCTCTCTCTCTGTCTCCCTCTCTCTCTCTGCCTCTCTGAAATTCAAATTGAAATTCAAATGAGCTTTATTGGCATGACAGATCAACAATCTGTGTTGCCAAAGCAGTACAGAAAACATTTTGAACATCAAATGATTACAATATATACAGTAAACAAATATAACAAATATGAATAAAAGACATTAACAATAACATGAATTATTTTTACAGTGTATTTCTATGAAACTCTCTCCCTCTCTCTCTGTCTCTCAAAGACTTTGCTTTGCTTAATGTACTTATGCGTTAACATGCAGTTGTCTTTTTTTCTAATCATATATCAGCCTATACATTATATCCATGTGTTGAGTTATAGTGATATCTGTAAAATGAGTCCAGCCCACTGGAGGTCTCATTTGAACAAATCTGGCCCCCGACCCAATAGGACTTTGACACCCCTGATTTAGAAGGTTCAAGGGCTCCTCCAATTTTCTTTTAAAGAGTTGAGCCTTTCCTCCGATACAGTATCTGAGCTGAAAGAAAATCGTCCCTGTACAGTGTGTGCCAGTGATGACAATAATTAATGAGCCCTCTGAGGCTGCCATTTGGTTCACACATACATACCTCCTGCAAATATCAATCAATCAATCTTTATTTGTATAGCGTCAATTCCTAACAAGCGTTAACTGGAGACACTCTACAAAAAGCAGGTAAAAGAACATACTTATTGCTATATTGCAAAGGCCCAGCTTAATCCATCATGAGCACTTTAGCAACATTTAGCAAAAGTTACAGTGGTAAGAAAAGAACTTCCTTCAAATCCAGGCTCATGACGAAACAGCCATCCCCAGAAACTGCGCCGGTATATCAGTTTTGAGGAGTGTTAAAGCACGATAGGAAACAGCTGTCCAGCTGTGTTTGCTATAGTTTGGGCTCTTGTACAACAAATCATGCACGCCTAAACTTGTTTCTGACCACTTTGTACCATAACCATAAAAACTCACTTCAGATGTGTACATATGTTTTATCACAGACGATGTTGCATTTTGTTTTCTGTGATCATATCCATGTTTACTTGGAAACTATGATTTAAATGATTGTATGTGACAGTGATTTTTTATTAACAAGCTCACAGAGAAAGATCACCCAAGTCTGATGTCTCTCTCGGCTATTTGAGCATCATTCAGTGTAATATTTCAGTTTTATGGTTCTGCACTGTTACCCCTGACCCTCACTGTCCTCATAGATCTTGCTCTAATAATCCCATTGTACTCTAGCTTCTCAGCACAGATACTCAATAATTTAAGTAACTGGCTGATGAACACTGAAGGCATTAAGCAGAAGAAGCAGATCTCTTTCTAAGGAGGTGGTGGAGTTCACAGTGGAGATTAAAGCATGACATACAACTTACTGTTATCGGGGCACCAAAAGTAAAATTCTAAATGAGGACTTGTGTTCTTCTTCAGATCTTTTGTTTGTGTAGAGCTCAATAAGACACAGTTTGATTAAACATTTGGGACGTCAGCTGTCAGTAGAAATCATGGCAATTTAGAGTTTCCAGCTTACTCCTTTATCATCATCAACAATAATGTAATAACCAAATATAATGTATTTTAAAAGTGCATTTTTATGGATTAAACGACAATTAAACAAAGTTATATTTTACATTAATTAAGGTAGTCAATTGCTAAAACTCCCTTGACTCCCTCCAACATGACTTATTCAATAACGTGTAAGATTTATCTAAGTAAAGTTGATTTATGTAGCACCTTTGAAGAGCAGACAGTACAAAGTGTTTCACAGTAAAGGATTAGAAAAGCAGAGACATTAAAGGTCATGTTATGCTAAATACACTTCACCATGTTTGTGGAACGCTAATATGTGTCACTATCCTGTCTAGTTAGGAGAAAAGTCCATCCTCTCCGTCTTTTGCCTACTCGACTTTTCAGAAAATGTGTGCTCAAACAGGCTGTTTGGAGAATTTCCCTTCATGACATCACAAAGGGCAGTAACCCCTCCCCCAGGTGGGTGACACTCCCACAGCTAGGTGTTTGTTCTGACGTCTAAGTCTGCTGTCTCACTGTAAACAACATGGCATTGAGGGAGAGAGTCAAAGGCTCATTTACATTTAAAGGTACAGACACAGAAACAGCCTGTTCTGAGCAGGGCTGAAATAGAGGGGTTTATAGACATGATCAAACACAGGATCAGAGTGGATTTAGAACATTAAACTTCACAGACATGTTTTGGGGAGCTCTGAGACTTATTTTAACTGGTAAGAGAAGGAGGATAATATGTGACCTTTAAAAACAGACGGTTACATAAAATGAAATAAAGACAGATCAAACAAAGGCAAGTCTGAACAGATGTGTCTTTAACTGCTTTTTAAAAGTGTCCACAGAGTTCACAGCTCTCAGCTCCAGGGGAAGATAGTGTTGTTTTGTTTCATATTCATAATTTTGATCAAGTTACAAATGAAGTCACTACAGAGGAGACATAGTTCAACACAGTTACACAAAAAAAAATGTATTTCATTATTTTTTAATGCAGAAACAAAACAATTGTTTTGTTCTTTAAACACAGACATTTTCAGTTTGCCACATGTTCACTTGGGTGGAGAGAATCAATTTGAGTTCTTAAATGTAGTTTGGATGACTTCTGTCTCTGAGTTTTCAAACTTGCCCACAGGCTGCCAGAACAGCACAACTGCAGACATTTAACGGGGCAGATAATAATATGAGAGAGCATGGATTTGATTTTAAACTTGAGCTCTTTCCATAGAATCACATAGATAGAGAACTGATGTAATAACTTGCACAAAATATAGATTTTTGTGATAAAATAACCTGTAAGTTACAGTAAACAGTCAGAGCAAAGTCTCTTTATTAACTTGAAATGTAATTGAAATGTAGCCAATTTCATCCAATTTAGTGGACAGGTGGTCAATCAAAATGTTCTCTGAACCCTAAATCAATTTCAATCAAGTATTTTAATAATTGTATTGTTACATAAGATTATCACTTCTAGGGGTTTTCCTAGAGATTTTCCTGTCCTGCACGACATTTCTTACCTTCTGTCGACTAACTTTTGAAGAAATGTTTTGTACCTCACTACAGTGGGTGGCAGTGTATGCGATGGGATGCTGACGTCCACTTAAATGGCTGATGTGAAACCATTCCATCAAAACCTATCCTATACCATAGTTGTAAATGGCTTTTGAATAGCTGTCAACAGTGCAGGAACGGGTTTACTTTAGATGATAAGATAATTCTTTATTCATCCCACAATGGAGATATTTACGGTGTAAATTAGATAAAATAACACATTTAAAAAATATACCTCAAATAGTTAAAGAGCCAACAACAGAGCTGCAGTTGTAACACAGATGTAGTCTGTATATTCAGTAATAGGAAACACACACACTGCACATAATGTTGAACATGTTATTGCACAACTAGGTTCCAAATATTATTATTGCAGATAGCATCAGTTAGCAGTTTATGTTACATAACATAATATGATGTTATTGCACAAGATGTAGGAGAGAACTGTCCGGTTTGTGTGTGTGTGTTTTCTGTGATCTACTGGGAGCACGGTTGGTTAAACAGTCTGACTGCAGCAGGAAGGAAGGAAGGACCTGCGGTATCTCTCCTTCACACAACCAGGTGGCGAAGCCTGACGCTGAAGGAGCTGCCCAGTGCTGTTACAACTGTTAAAACATGTACAACAAATGATTTACAAGAAGGGCCAAAGTCCACTTCACCTGCTGAGGAGACGGGTACTTTGGCGGGTGCAGGACTCTGTTACAGGGGGGACAGGAAGAGACTTTACTAACTGGTCAGGAGGGCCAGGTCTGTCCTGGACTGTCCTCTGGACTCTGTAGAGGTGGATGAGAGGAGGATGTTAGCCAATCATAGACAACCCCTCTCACCCCCTGCATGACACTGTGGGGGACTCTGAGCAGCTCCTTCAGCAGCAGACTGAGACACCTACCCTGCAAGAAAGAGCGCTACGTTGTTTATTCTAACGGCACTCAGACTCTTTAACAGCATCACCACCACATGACCCACATGTGAAATGTTTTACCCATAGACTGTAAATATTAATGGACGAACCTGAGTGACAACAGTAACCTGAGTGTAACGGCAGAGGGCTCAGGAGGCTCATTGGCAGCAGCCGCCATGCTGGAAATCCTGTCTCAACCTAACTTTCAGACAGCCTAACTACAGGTTGAGAGCTGGAGCAGAGGCGGGTTGTAATCCTCTTGATGAAGCATTACATCGCACCCACCTGCCAATCATTTCAGCTACTCACCAAGCTATGGATAACACATAAAATCACAGAGCTGTATTAAATTAACTAATTAGACCTTTTTCATTTTTTTGTACCAGGCTGATAACATGTCAATTTCTACTCTAAACACGGCTCTTTTGCCTGCCAGGTGTATGTGACTTCCTGTGTTCCTGCAGTCAGCCTCAAGTGGACACTCGACGAACTGCAGGATTTTGCACTTAACGCTTTTTGGCTTCATTTTTGCCGCTTTCCTTGAGTGACTTCCTGTTGATGTAGCCGTTAGCCTGTTATAATAACCTGAAAATTGCAGCATACGATAAACATGAATGGAACCTCTTGCAACAAAGAGAAACAAAAATGTGAGGAGTGAGGGTGGAACTGACTTACTACAAACTAATGAAGCTGATGAAAAAAAAACATGGAGATCAGCTTGTGAAAATCAGCTTTGATAACCTGTTGTAAGTTTGACTTTTTGTGGCATTTAAATAGCCATGTTGTGGATTCAAGTCTCGAGCTCCTAAACCTTTAAGCAGATCTGAGAATAGAGGCGCTGCTTTGCTCTGTAAGCAGTTGAGCAGAAAATAAGAAAGGCAAGCCTGTTGACTTCTTGAACAGATTCTGATTGTCGAGTCTCTTCGTTCAAGTCATCAATTTTCTGGCTTCTTGAGGACGTGCAGATGAGGCTGTAGTTGTAATCAACACAAACACTAATATTAATGATGTTTATTAATATCATTAGAAGTGAACTGCTCTCGTTATTCATAACAAATGGTAATGATAGAAATGAGGAAAAAGAGACATGGTTCATGTTTTGTCAGTTTTTTTATTTCAAATCATTCTCATCAACCCACTAAATGTTAACCAACTAGAAAGAGATATCTCCACTCGACAAGGGGAGGGTTCTTCTTAGAAGAAAACACCTCCTGGGTCAGGGGTGTGGGGGCAAACCTGAGTGGGGAATTGTGTGATGGTGAGTGATTCACCACATCGTATCTCTCTTCTTCGAGGATTGGCAGCTCTTCTGACCCAGAGATAAACAGTAAGCACATGATCCCACTTTAGCTTCTTTGATATCGAGTCAGTTGAGAGGCAATTTCTGCATGAGCTGGCCCCCCCCAAAAGATCAAGAGACACAAGTTGTGGAAACGTGTTGAGGAATCAAAAACATGCCATTGCGATTATGATTGTGAAGAAGAAAAAAAAAACACTGCTGTAAAAGAAAAAAAAGGAGAATAATACAAGGGTCTGTTACAATGAAAAACTTTTTACCGTGCAGCTGCAGTAAAACAATGTAACAAGTAAAAGCTCCATATAAAAAAATCCTGTTTCTTCCTCTCTCCCCTCTGCCTCCCCCGTCTTTTTGCTGCAGGGCTCATCTGAGGCCACGAGCATGTTCGTCACCCCTGGGTGTCTGAGGGCAGAGCCGGGTCAGCGATGGCGTATGCTGGGTCGCAGGTGAAGGACACGGTGATGGCGAAGCGCGTGCCCCATGTCACCCTTTCGACGCGGTGGAGATTCTCTGTTCCGGAAGAGAAGAAAGAGACTCTGCCTGGGCAGGGATGGAAAGAGAGAGGAGACGGGGGGAGAGAGAGCGAGAGAGAGAGAAATGGTATCAAATAATAGTTTAACAGAATGGGAAAACTTTAATTTTTTTATTTAGATGAAGATTTTATGGTCGACATCACCCTCATGTTAAACATGTAAAGAACTGGTGTCTGTGCTTTGTTTACCCAGCTCGTTATAGGAAATTAAAATCACGGGACCAAAGTTCAGAAACACACCTACCAACATCACAGATTTAAATGAAAGACTGATGGAAGCCCACTGCATTCACCAAAGCAAGTCAGTCCCCCTTATTTGGTGAATACCAGATCATGACCTCATAAATCTGAGATCTTTTCACCGAATTATGAAAAGCTAATAATGATGAGATCCAGGGAAAAGGCCATCAGCTTTACTCCTCAGATATCTGACTAGCCGACTACACAGCAGACAGCATACACGCTGTAGTCGGCAGCAGAAATACAAGTCTGTTTAAATTATTATTACTAAAGTTTTATGTTGGCCCTCAATGCTGGTCAAATGATGTGCTCACACTGTGACCTAGCCGTAGAATGCCTGTAAGCTGGCTAATGTGACTTTACCCCATAGCTCTACAGGCTGGATGTAAACAAGCACAGTGAGCAGAAATCATCTTCTACGAGCAGAGTGTCTGGTTGTACTTCGATCTAGAAATTTGAGATAAACATTTGATATAAACTGGTATATTGACCAGAACAAAGTGTAACCACATTTAGCACAGGCGTGTGGACGTTAACCTTTAAGAAGAACCGAAGGCTGGCGGTGCTAACAACGCTAATGTTAGCCACTCTGCAAACTGTATTACTTTGTTCACACGCTGAGAGTTTTGAATAAATTGTGCTTGATTTGAACTGTTTCCTGAGAGTTTTCTTACGTTTGGACCAGTGGGTTAATCTGAGTTTGAATTTCCATTAAAGCCACCAGGACATCAGTCACTAGCAACATTCCTACACACAACCCAGCCAGCGTGCATTTCAAATGAATTCTTTTCTGACTTAACTGCTCCTGCAGGAAAAGTGAAACTTCCAGCACGTCAGACGGTGAATTCTCTCTAAACAATCTTAACTACCTGAGATGTCTTTGCAGTGTTGCTAATACTAATGTCATAGACTTTTTTTTATTACCATTAAAGGACCAGTATGTAACTCTGACACACAGTGTTAAAAATTGGTACTTCAGTCCATATTCAAAACAGAAGGAGCAGTCTCCCCCCGCACCTTACTCTACTTTCTGATGAGAAAGTTTGTATTTTCATCATGGCCTCAGGGGGATTGTTTTTCTCTGGTGTTCTGTCTAACTGAGTTAGCCCCTTATGCACACTACAGCCATAAACACTCCTGAAAATATCGAGATCATTTCAGGAGGACTGCTCCGGATATTCTGCTGACCTGGCTGTTCACATATGCACCTCACAGCTGAAGACTATTCTCCTGTTTCCTGAGGTAAGACGTGACATAAAAAGCAACAATGCGGATGTTGCAGATGAAGCAACTATACGATTCATTAATGAGCGTATTTGCCTTTATATCAATGCTACGTGTAGTTAAAGGCAACCACACTATCAATAAAAGAACAGAGAAGAACATCCTGACAAACAGAAAACATAATGCGGCTGATAATTGTGTGCACGGAGATCGTAGCGGTGGCATGCAGACAGTCTATTCACTAACTCCAGTCAACTCCTATTGGCTCGAGGTGAATTCTCCGGAGAATATCCTGCTGCGTTCTAACATCAGCACACTCGGACTTGCCGCGGAAAAAATACTAGTGGTCTGTCTGGAGAAACTCCGGGTGAAGTACGAGTTCAAACATACATCTCCTCCGGCAAATATCCGGAGTTTTTCAGGAGTTTTCTGCAAGTGTGAAAGCCTGGGGTGAGTCAGTTTAGTAAGGTGTAGCAGGTTTGGTAAGGAAAAGCATGTGTTGGTTAAAAAGACTAAACTACACCAGCAAGAAAACATATATATTCTTTAGGGTCCAAAGTGTTTAAAGCAGTTCTGTAAAAGTGTGCTGAAATAATTGTCTTCAGTGTACTTCAATGACTTCTTTTGAGGCTGAAAATGTGGTCAGACTAATTTTATAGACAATAATATTCTCATCTCAACCTTGGAAAATAAGCTTATTCCTGAAAGTGTTGAACTGAGCCTTCAGCAGAATATGCATGCATACTAAGCAGTACTGCTTGTGGTAGAGAGAGAGAGGTGTGATAAAGGGAGCAGACAGAACACCAAAAGACAAAGATGGAAGCCTGAACACCTACGATAGGACGTAACCACAAGGACATCGCTCAGCTTATTCAGGGAGTGTTTTTCTTTTTAACTGCTGAAATGTATTCTTTTGACTATTTTATTAAAACATTTCCTAAACTTTGTCTCCTTGGCTGACCCACAGTGTGAGTCTGAAGAGGGATACATTTTATTTATCATTGGCTGTGCTTCGCTGGGCCAGCTAATGAGCTAATCACTTCTACCAGAAAATCTGCTCCTTTGTAAACACAACCTGCTTTTTCTCAGAGAGACATTTGCATTAGGTTTTTCATCTCCTCTGCAGATGTTGCAACATTTAAGGGATTTATATTTAAAAGTTAAGTTGTTAAACTGTAAGTTTCTTTGCCTTTTGAACGGGATATCTCATTACAAGAACATTAATAAAAAATTGGAATCATTATGACCTGATGATTTATCTGCACTACTTTCCCTCCCAAGCATGATGCATGATGGCGTGTGTGTGTGTGTGTGTGTGTGTGTGTGTGTGTGTACAGACTCTGTGTGGGAGGGTTAATCCCCCCCCCGGCAGTGCTCAAGTTAAACATAGAAATTTGCACTGAAAATCTAAAGAATGGAAAGTAATGAGGAAGAGAAATGCACAGAAAACGAGTGTGAGCGGGTGGTGGTCCGCATGTTGTGTGTCACCGGAAAGGGGGGCACTTTCAGGTGCTTAAATTATACACACAGCTTTAGGTAAGAGCACAATGAAATAATCTTTGAGAATAATCCTTAGCACTTGTCAATATATATACGTTCCCAGTGTATACTGTGCAGGGCCAGCAGATTCTGTACAGGCAGCAGTAGAGATTAGTGCCAGCACAATAAAGGGATACTCACAGGGGAATTCAGCAGGGTTCACACTCTGCCAAGAATCGATTTCTTGTGCATTTATAGGACATTATTCAGAAAGGATACTTCAGTGTGTGTGCAAATCACGGTAATGTCAGGTGAGGTGAGGGTACATTAACAAATCAGCCTTTAACACATCCCTCCACTGGCGTTAATATAACATCCAGCGGAGCGGGGGTCGATGTTCACACATCCTTATCCCAACAACACCAGTATGTTCTCCAACTCCGTGCTTTAGGCACAGATATCTCCTTCTGGCTTCCAGCTCCCTCACGCCCACTACGCTCTGCCTCTGGAAAGTCTCTGATCCATCCTACACAACAGGGTCCTGAGTCTCTAACTAGACTCTTCTCCTCTGTCGCCCCCCGGTGGTGGAACAAACTTCCTAACTCCATTCAATCTGCAGAGTCCCTTTGCACCTTTAAAAAAAACAAAAAAACGAAAGACCCAGCTCTTTCATGAACACCTACACACTTAAAGAATTTGATGATGATGATATTTAGGATGGTTTTGATCCTGATTAGAACTCTGGAGAACAGCTGTTGATGTTGTTGATGACGATATATGAACTTGAATTGATCATTTATTTAAAAAGTGCAGTAAATTTAAAATTCTAGTATTGTGAAAATCCTAATTTATAATATAATTTTTCATATAAGTCTCTCAAATATTACATATAATAAAAGATACTGCCGGTGTTATCAATATCGTGCAAAGAATAGTTGGAAGCAAGTGGGAACAATCTGAGGGATCCTTTGGGAAAACGTATTTAATGCACAGTACAAATCATTAAGACGATGTTTACCTACTTAAAGACAAATGCAGAGACCAAAACACGCTGTCCCTGTAAATCAGAATGTCCTCAAAAAAAAGAGGGGTTTTTTTCCAACCAGGCAGCTGGCAGCAGTAATGACTCAGTTAGCTCCAAACTTTTCTGCAGTAATACATTTTACTTTGATAGCCCTTACAGAGCCTCTCAAAGTCAAAACCCCAATTCCCCATTTGGCCCTTTCCCTCATTTTGAAGTGCCCTCCAGTGGGTAGTGGTTCTTCAGAGCAGAGCTACAAGGGCGAGTGGAATGAATGAAAAAATAAAAATAGAACACCACTTGTGACATCATATTTTCTAAGCTTAACTTTCAGCCTCTTTAAAGTTTTTCATGTGTCTAATTGTATATCTTCAGACGTCACTGTTGCAATAATGTTGCTGTATATATTTTCACTTTTTAGCACCCTGTAAGAAACAGTGATACCAACAAGACTTCACAGACAGAACAGCTCAACTAAAGAGGATTGTCCATGTCTGAGATCTATGTTTGTTCAGTTACATCTGTCAAGACGAGGCACTAGAGAGGTGAACGCAGTTTATGAAGAGGAATAAAAAGAGCTACCAAGATTTGAACAGCCTTTAAAGGAAGAGGTTTTTTTATGGATTTAGAATGAACAAAGTTTAAGCACTGCTTAGCGTTTATATTTTCCTCGTAGGCACAGCGTGTTAATTATGCAACCAGGAAGCTCTCAGTCAAAACATTAAGAGAAGATCATGTCGAGGCTGGCGAGGAATCATGGGAGCGATTCTCGCCGCTGCTCCCCTCCTCCAACCCCAATGAACAACGAACTCAGAGTTGAAGCAGCCAAGACGAAGGGGGGAAACAGACCCGAGGAAGAGAATATGTTTAATATTGCGTATCCCAGTATAATCTAAATGCTGTTTTAATCCCAGCAGCATATACAGCAACAGTACGGCAGCTTTCAGTAGATGTTTCTGCTTTTTTTTTTTTTTTTTTTTTTAAGTTTTCTTTGATGTAACATCAGGTATTTCCATGGCAACATGTCGTGTCTATCATGTCGGCCGCCACAACAAGATAAGAAACTTTTTTTTTTCTTTTCAGAGACCAAAATGCTGAATGGAAACCATTTAAGTGGAACAGATGCGAGACGGGAAGTGGCTGAGTGATTATGTATGTCTGACTTCAGCTCTCTAAAGACATCTTACAGTAAATGATTCTGAGTTCATGGAGAGGTGAACAGCTGAATGTCAGGTTACATTTATTCTGTCACAAAAATCCAGCAAGACAAAATTCTAGTCAACCTAAAGTACAGCAATATTGTTGAAGAAGGTGGAGAAGATAATTTTGTCATCACAGACTTGATAAACCCAGGCCGAAAATCAAAGTTTACATTTATACACATATATAAATTAACTTATTTTTACAACATTTTAGGTAATAATCAACATATTCAAACATAGATGGATTTGGGCATCTTTCTTGTTCACATATAACTCCAAATAGAACACAATGAAATCCTATTTGGGGGCGCTGTTTGCCGATTGGTTAGTGCGCGCGCCCCATGAACAGAGGCTGCACATGTAATCCTCGAAGCGGGCCGCCCAGGGTTCAAATCCGACCTGTGGCTCCGTTTCCTGCATGTCATTCCTCACTCTCTCTGTTCCTGATTTCTGAATCTATGGTCTAATGGTCTCTCTTATATAGGCACAAAAAGCCCCGAAGTAAATCTAATTTTTATTTTTAAATAAATAATATTTGAAAGCATGCAGTCTCTCTCTCTGTCTCTCGCCCTTCTTGTTATGCAGTTTCTGTGTGAGCTATTTATGAGTTACACCAGTGTTTTCTTTATTTCTTGTCTTTAAATGTGTCTGAATAATCCCATAAGGGACGCGCTGAGTTGAGGCCAGACGTTAATAAAGATGAATTCATCCCCAGGCCTAAGACAGTAGCTAGAATTTTTGCATTTTGATTTGAATTCCTGTCTTTCTGCCTTCTTCAAACCACTACTGTGTCTTTATAAACGCCACGTCACACTCTCTCCTTGAAGGAGTCTCTTTGCTGAATGTCACTGTTTGAAGCTAAGAAACTAACTTTATTTATGTTCATGTCCAATTGTAAGGTAAGAGTGTTAACTTTCAGAGGATCTTTAATACAAAAGGTAAGCTGTGCAAAACAAACATAAACCACATGCATCCAACTGTGGAATCTGCCCAATAATACCTAAGTCACGCCAGTGTATATATCGGAAAGATGCAGGTGTCTTCTGAAAGTGAAGAATCATACTGAGGCCGTATATAAATACTATCATTGTGAGCACACAGAGGTGGAAACATACTCTTCTATTCTCCTGAGTCATAGGGACATATTTGTTTTTAGGAAACAATCTGTTTTAATAAACTCTGTTCAGGCAGAGTTTCTGCTCCCTGCTGGTTTAAGCAGAATCTATCAGCCCCTGACTCCCACCATATGTACGATTCCTGTCTTATTTTATCTCTGGTTTAAAAATAGCTCATATTCTGGAGAGCTCCTGGAATAAAAACAGATTCTGTTTGACTAAAGAACTTTAGGGGACTATTAGAGAATCCAGTTTCCAGACTTATGAACAGTTCACTTTTCATCTTCTAACTATTACGACCTGTAGCATCTCCACTTATTAACTCTTGGTTCTTACACACGGCCAGTTCCAGATGGGAAACTTAGGCCACGCAAAGTGTGTAAGGCACGGAGCCGGAATGGTCAGGTGAAGTTTTTCTTCACCCCTCTGCCCCTGTACATGCATGGCCCACCCTAGAAATCTGATTGGCCACATTAGGTGCCACCCCAAAAATCTGTGATAGGTTATTTGCCCCGTCAGAGGCGGAATTTATGTTCAAACCAACCAACTGTGTCTTATACACCTGTGAGACCAATATACCAGTATAAAAAGCTGACATGTGCGTCTTCTTTACCGCGGGTGCAGAAGCCACCATCAAGGCGCGCAACATGACTCGATTAAGAAAAATCCTCTCCATTCATTGTGTATTGAAAGCTGATCGCATGCTGGGGAAGACAGCGACACAGACCAATCTTTTCTCCCTCACGAGGTCATAATCGTGCATTTACAGAAAACAGTGGTGTATTTTTTTTCCGAAAATAAACCTTGTGGGGTTCTTTTGTTTGAAAGAGTCCTATATTAGGATAGTTTAATTAAGTTAAGGAGTGACCAGCGGAGTCGGGCAGCGCGACTCGCAAGCTAGGAGTCTGTGCCTCACAACTTTCCCTGCAGGCTGAGAGCACAACTACCGTACTGTAGCTAGTAGGAGTGCAAACTCCACAAAGAGAAAACAGACTAAAAGAGCGACACAGCTGCACAGAAACTGCACGTTGTAGACTTCGCTGAACTCAAGAGAAATGGTCATGCAGGAAGACAGTTTACTTTTTCTTTTCTTTTTTAAAGAGACCTCCAAAAACAGGGTGCGTCTTATACACCGGTGCAACTTATATTTCGGATTTTAGGGTAGGTCTATTTTTGAAAAGGCTGCGAGTATTTTTCTTCAAATATTAATGCAACATATTTTCTTTTTTTTGTAATTTAAATTGAATATAAAGACTTTTCAAATACATTTTATTTTTGTGTCATTAAACAATTATGGAATGTGTCCATTCTCTTGTGTGGACTAGCTATTAATGGTGAGGTTAGAAAAGGTTAATTATTGATATTTATTTTTGTGTGTTTGTGCGCACATCACACTTCAGTCCACCCCTGCATAAGTCAACACCCCAGTCAAAAAAGTCTGGACACGCCTCAGACTATTGGAGGTAGCCACAGAGGTGTAATGGGGGGGGGGGGGGGGGGGGGGGGGGGGGGCACGCTGGCGATGCGTAATGTTGGACATGGCAGGGCAGAATAGCGCTGTGTGTGTGAATGCCTGACCGTGTGTGTATGTGACGCTCCCATTGTGCATTCACACGCCGTACCTCTCGTGTTTCTGAAACGCTGTAATGCAATGGGACACCAATATTATGCCGTTACAACAGCCACACTTAACAAACTCCTGTATTCCCGTCTTTTAGCTTCTCATAGTTTAGGTGCCTTTGGTGCACTGCTGTCGTGCCTGATCAGCTTCTAGTGCTTCTAGTATATTCACAGAGTTAGATATTGGCAAAAAATATGAGTATAAGTGCAGTTGTGTTAACCTATTTCATTTTCACAATCGGCTTTTATTTTTAAGCAAAACATTGTCGCAAAGAAATATGTCATACTGGTAACTGTTTAAAGGATATTTGTTCTCCAGGAGTCTTTCTGGTCTCTTTATCCTACATCTACTGTTCTCAGCTGTGAACGCATCTGAGAAGGCATCTCATTGTCCTAAAGTGCCCAGAGAAGGCTGCATTTCCTCAAAATGTCCCTTAGATAAGCATTGCTTGAGGCTGAAGACTGCAAACTAGAAAATAAATTAATAAATTATAGTTGTTTAAAGATGAAAGCTTCTCCGACCTTTGCAGCCAAACTCTTCATCTCATTTAATTAGATGCCTCTAGAATAAAACACCTGAATCCTCTAGGAGTACTGTTGGTAGAGAAGGAGCCAGGTCTGACAAGAAAGAAGAATGCTCAAATTATAGAAGTCATATATATTCTGTTTTGGTTTGGCATTCCTGTATTTCATTTTTCATTGCATGTATGAAGGGCTGCAACCAACGTGGTTTTATTTCTTAATGACACGAGGGGCTGGAGTCAAACCCCGCTGACTTCTGGGGAAGGGTTCACTACAAAGATCTGAGGCTTTGCTCGATGAATATCTAAAACAATGTTCAGTTCTTGGCCCGGAGAAAAACTGTACAGTTTGTGATCCATACTGCATGGACCTGAGAGGTGATGCGGTAATTTTACATTCCACGAGGTAATACAAGATGTAATAGCCAGTTCTAGAAATGTGATGGAAATGCAACATAATGAATATCAATCACTGCCAGCAGGGATGTCAAAGTCGTTATTACCGTGAACGGTGGTGTTAACAGTGTGCTCTCATTGTATATTATAATGTTGTTTTGTTTCCTGTTTGTTTTCTTTATTGATTGCACTGATTGAACTGGCACGCGACAAGTAATGTGGGTGTGTACATTTACTTTTGATTGGTTGTTTAATAAAATCACCTTGAGTGAGCACAGCTGCTACTGCTATGTTTTTGCAATCAGTCACGTCGTTGCGTCTACTCTGTGAACAGGTTATGGGCCCAGCTAAGTAAAGTCAAGAAGTCAAGAGTTTTTTGTTTGTTTGTTTGTTTTGTAACGTACTGAAGTAACGTCATGAGTGCGCCTAGAAGAACAGAACCTGGCGGTCGCTGGTCGAGGCTTTTATTTGACGCGGATGAAAAGAATTATGAACTTTGGGAGGTGAAGTTTTTGGGACACCTCCGGCTGCAAGGCCTGAAAAAGATTATTACCACGGAGCCCGAGGGTGTGGAGACACCAGAAGAAGCGGCCTCAAATGCTGAGGCCTATGCAGAATTGATCCAGTTCTTGGACGATAAAAGTTTGTCGCTTGTAATGCGAGAAGCAGCTGACGATGGGCGCGCAGCGCTAAAGATTTTGAGAGACTATTATGCAGGTAAAGGAAAGCCGAGAATAATAAGTCTTTATACTGAGCTGACCTCGCTTCAAAAATCAAGCAGCGAGAATGTGACTGAATATGTTATCCGTGCAGAAACTGCTATCACAGCATTACGGAGTTCTGGAGAGACTTTGAATGACGGGCTGTTGGTGGCTATGGTTCTAAAGGGGCTTCCTGAAACTTTCAAACAGTTTGCCATCCATATTACGCAATCGGATGACCGGATAACGTTTGCAGAATTCAAAACAAAGCTTCAAAGCTACGAGAACATTGAAAAGATGCGTGCTCCAGCAGCAGAGGACAATGTAATGGCTGTGCGTACAAGACAGAGGCCTACGAGACCCGCAAGTGCAGGCTCAACTGAACGGGGAGCTGAACGGGCTGCAGCGGACGTGGTGTGCTACAGGTGCGGACAGAAGGGACACATTGCTCGCGCTTGTCAGCGCAAACTGTGGTGCAGCCAATGCAAGAGCAACACTCATCGCGATGTAAACTGCAAGAGGAGACGACGCCAGGACGCAACATGGAGAGCCACCGGCACCAATGAAGGGACCGACGAATACGTATTCCTGGTGACCGATGGGGCGGCAGGATTCCAGCCAAGCAGCCAGGGTGTCGACGCGAGGGGCCTGATGGTTGACTGCGGGGCCACCTCGCATATTGTCACCGACATCTCCAGGTTCAAGAGGTTCGATGACGAGTTCCAGGCCGGGACTCATTGCATGGAGCTGGCTGACGGCACAAGGTGCAGGGGAGTAGCAGAGCGCAGAGGTGATGCTGAGATCTGCTTGGTGGACAGTCGCGGACGTCACCTCAGAACAACGCTGAGACGGGCGCTTTACATTCCCTCTTACCCACAGGATGTATTCTCGGTGCAAGCAGCGGCTTCCAGCGGGGCATGCGTGACATTCAAGAAAGGCGAGGACATTCTGGTGCACAATGACGGTACAAAATTTCCCATTCACGTACATGATAGACTATATTACTTGCATACAGTACCTAATGGATGTGATGACAGATTGAATGGCTGTTATGATTTAAAGCAATGGCATGAGATATTAGGGCACTGTAATTTTGATGATGTGCAGAGGTTAGAAGGGGTTGTTGATGGCATGAAAATTAAAGGTCCAGTAAACAAACATCAAACTTGTGAAGTGTGCATCCAAGGCAAGTTTACGCAAAGCCGAAACCGAAAGCCTGATGTGCGGGCCAAAATACCTCTAGAGCTAGTTCACACAGATTTGGCCGGTCCAATTCACCCAGAGTCCAGAGAGGGATACAAATATGTTTTGTCATTCACTGATGATTTTTCCAGTGCCGTGTTTGTATATTGTCTTAAGCGTAAAAGTGATACACTACAAGCAACAGAGAGGTTTCTTGCCGATACGGCGCCATATGGTAAAATTCAACGTCTTCGATCTGACAATGGCACTGAGTTTACTTCAAATCCTTACAAAACTTTGTTGGTTACGCATGGTATTAGACACGAGACCTCTGCGCCATATTCTCCCCACCAAAATGGTACAGCAGAGAGAAATTGGCGTACACTTTTTGACATGGCACGGTGCATGATAATAGAGAGTGAGTTGCCAAAAGGTTTATGGCCTTATGCGGTGCAGACAGCAGCCATAACCAGGAACAGGTGTTTTAATACGCGCACCAAACAGACTCCAGTTCAGATGTTAACGGGGAGACGGCCCAACCTATCCAGGATGCAAAAGTTTGGTTCAGAGTGTTTTGCTTATAAACAAGATAAAAGAAAGCTGGATTCAAGATGTGAAAGGGGTGTTTTTATCGGTTATGATAAAAGCAGTCCAGCTTACATGGTTTATTTTCCTGACAGCAGGAAAGTGCAAAAGCACAGATTAGTCAAGTTTCTTCCTAAGACCAGTGTTGAGCAACAGACTCAAACTAGCATTGTTGAGGATGGTGATGATGTTCTTGAGCAGAAGGTCAATAGGCCTATAACTAGGCAGGATGTAAATGCAAGTCCAGCAAGTGACCAGGTTTCAGTTAAAGAGGAGGAACTGAGAAGTAGTCCTCAGACCCAAACAGTTGAATCTATGCCTGAGCCTACAAGGTACCCTTCTAGAGTAAGGAAGAGGCCAGACTATTTCCACAACTGTGTTTCTCAACAGGCATCTGATGAAGAAACTGATCAGGTTCAGATTAACATAGATTACTGTTATAGAGTGACATGTAATATACCTGTAACTTTCACAGAAGCTGTAACCTCAGACAGATCAAAAGAGTGGGTCACTGCTATGGATGAGGAGATGCAGTCACTTAAAGAAAATCACACATTTACCCTAACTAGCTTGCCTGAAAGCAGTGGGGGGTAGGTGGGTTTACGCGATCAAGAACAACATGGATGGATCTGAAAAGTGCAAAGCACGTTACGTGGCTAAAGGATACAGTCAGAAGAGAGGTGTAGATTATGAAGAGACCTTTTCCCCTACAGCTAATCTGACAAGTATCCGAGTGATAATACAAAAAGCAGCACGAGAAAATCTGATTCTGCACCAAATGGATGTAAAAACTGCCTATCTAAATGCACCAATAGATCATGAAATTTACATTGAACAGCCAGAGGGCTACGAAATAAAATCTGGCACAAATGAAAAATTGTTTTGTAAATTGGAAAGATCATTGTATGTGTTGAAACAATCTGGCAGAAATTGGAACAAGGTACTACATGAGTACTTGACCAAAAACAATTTTGAGCAGAATCAAGCTGACCACTGTGTTTATTCATGGGAAACACCCAATGAAAAAGTTATCATTGTGATATGGGTTGATGATTTATTGATTGCAGCAAGTGATGAGAATGTTCTCAGACATGTGAAGAACATGCTTACGGAAAGATTCAAAATGATGGACTTGGGCAAACTAAGGTATTTCCTAGGTGTTGATTTCAACCAGAGTGACAACTGTGTGAGAATGTCCCAAGCAAGATATGTGTCAAAAGTATTACAAAGGTTTAACATGCAGGATTGCAAACCGAGATTGACTCCTTGTGAACAAAAACTTGACTATACAAATGATGCTGAAAAGTTGATTGATGTTAAACTATATAGAGAGGCAGTGGGAAGCCTCATATATCTGACAATCTGTACTAGACCTGATATAGGTTTTGTGGTGAGCAAACTGTCACAATATGTTACAGAGCCAACTGTTGAGCAATGGGCCACAGTTAAACATGTACTGAGGTATCTTAAAGGTACAATTGACAAAGAGCTGTGTTACAGAAAAAGTGATGAGGCACTGGGAATCAGAGCATACAGTGATGCAGACTGGGCGGCTAGTAATGACAGACGTAGTACAACTGGCTATTGTGTAAGTCTAACTGAATGTGGTGCTTTGATTTCATGGAAGACAAAGAAACAGCCAACTGTCGCACTGTCCACCTGTGAGGCAGAGTACATAGCCCTAGCTACAACCATACAGGAGTGTCTCTATCTTAAACAGCTGTTGGAAAATCTTGATAAATGTCAGTACTCACCACCTAAGGTACATGAAGATAACCAAGGTACAATAGCCTTAGCAAAAAATCCTGTGAGCAGACAAAGATGCAAACATGTGGACATCAAGTACCATTTTATTAGGTCTTCTATAAATAATGGCACAGTTACATTGGTGTATTGTCCCACTAATGAGATGGTAGCAGATTTGTTGACAAAGCCTGCAACCAAGTGCAAGTTGATGAAGTTTGATGCATTTATTTTTGGAAAATGATTTGACACTCTATGTCAACAAGGTGAGAGCAAGTGGGGGTGTTAACAGTGTGCTCTCATTGTATATTATATGTTGTTTTGTTTCCTGTTTGTTTTCTTTATTGATTGCACTGATTGAACTGGCACGCGACAAGTAATGTGGGTGTGTACATTTACTTTTGATTGGTTGTTTAATAAAATCACCTTGAGTGAGCACAGCTGCTACTGCTGTGTTTTTGCAATCAGTCACGTCGTTGCGTCTACTCTGTGAACAGGTGGAATGAGTTGAACATGAAAGTTAACCGTAATGAGACCACAGCATGTCATCTACAATGAAGGGGAGACCACACATTAAGCACACACTGTGCTGGGTGTCACATTTAGCTGAAGGTAAGGAGAGATATAATGAAGGAAGTTGATTAAAAAAAAACATGCCGGGGAATGTAAAACACTGACTGACCTCTTGTCAGAGGAATGTACTGAAACACAATGTCTGCTCAAGAAGCACATAAACAAATATTAACTCAGTGTAAAACTAATTCTATTTAATCATTGTTTGCCTATGAGATAGAATTTTCTTTAAAATATTTGTGATTGTTGAGTATCTACTTTTTATCAGATCATGCTTTTACTGTTGTCCCTTTTTTCAATAACAGCCACACATCGATGATTATCACTTATAAGCTTTCTCACGTGAAGAAAAGTACTGAAAAACCTCCTGATATTTCCAGGAGGAGCTGTATGTGTGAACACAAACAGCAAATTATTTCATTCTGACTTCACTGGAGTTTCTCCTGTCAGACCCCTAGTATTTTTTCCGCAGCAAGTTCGAGTGAGCTGATGTGAGAACACAGCAGGATATTCTCCGGAGAATTAACCTTGAGCCAATGGGAAGGGGGAGTGACGTTTATAACCTGTGACTGCTGCACGGTGCATAAAGTGTCTGCACACAACCGCTATGATCTCCGCGCACGTAATCAAACATCTGCATTACGTTTTCTGTTCGCCGGTATGTTCTTCTCCGATCTTCTGTTGATAGTGTGGTTCCATTGATCTACAGGTAGCATTGATATAAAAGGCAAATATTCTCATTATAGCAGATTTGTCCACTACTTCCACCTCACTTTTTTTTTACATCACGTCATACCTTAGAGACCTCACAGTAACAAGGCTTGCAGAGCACTTCAACACACTGTCCCAGTAAATATAGTGATTAGATAATGAATTAGTGTGGTATGAATAACACAGGCACTATCCTGTCTCACTGGAGTTTTAAATGAGAGTTGAAGAAACATGATGCGGGTTGGCATTGAATCACAAAGAAACTTCCATGAAACAAAAAACTGAAATATACTCTGATGACTTTGATTTATTTGTCATTCAGGCTGGAGGCCTGGAGCTGCTCTTTAAAACCTTTAAGAGGTGTTATAACACTGATATAACTTTTTTTCTCTCCAGCTGATGTCCACTGCATCATGCATCTTATCAGGTTTCATGAAGACATTCACTAACAGCACACACAGCTGCCAGATTAATATTATTGGTTATTGTGTTTTCCTTCATTTTCACATTTATATTATGAACTGATATATATATATATATATATATATATATAGATGTTGATACATGATTTAAATGTAGTCAACTTTGACACGGGTACAGTGTGAGATGACATTCAAACGAGACATGTGTATGCCTGAACAAACAGAAATCGGTGATCCTATAACATCCAGAACAACTGAGCTTACAGTGTAACATGGCTTTGTTTTAGGCCATTGTCAACAAATAACAGACCCACAATTTAAGTAAGGCTGCAAAATTGAGAGGTAGTTAATCAACAATAATTTTGATACTGGTTAATTGCTTCCATCCATCCATTATCTATACCGCGTTTCCCGTTCGGTGTCACAGGGGGCCCAGCTGTCATTGGGCGAATGGCGGGGTACACCTTGGACTGTTCTGCTGCTGCACAGGGCTGACATACAGGGGCAGACAACCAGCCACGATCTCATGTTCATACCGACAGGCAATGCAGTCACCTAACGAGCGCGTCTTTGGACTGTGGGAGGAAGCCCGAGGACCCGGAGAGAACCCACGCATGGACTGGGAGAACATGCCAACGCCACAAAGAGAAGCCCTGTCTGACAGGGATTCGAACCAGAAACCTCTTTGCTGTGATGTTACAGCGCTAACCACTGGTAACTGCTTGCTCTGGTTATTTTTATGTCTACAAGAAAATATTGTAAAATAGTGATTGCTTGCTATTCATGTGTGTAGGTATCTAAATTGATATCATCTGGTTTGGTGGGACAGGAACCCTCATGCACATGCAGAGGCCCCAAAAAACACTTTATTTTTAAGAACAAATGGGGCAATGATGTCATCACAGGTTATCTCAGCCTGAGTCAAGAGACTGATTTCCTTATAAAGTGGTGGAATCAGCCCCGTGATGCACAAAGAATTAGGCCAGATATTTTCATTGTATTTAGTTTCTGGATCTTTGCTGAAGCGCAGCCGCCAAAGTCAGGCTATCGGTTTAGAGGCAGCAGTCCAACTGAGGTTATCTAATTCCCCTGTGGATTTCTGAGCTGGCAGGTTAACCTGTGGCTGGCAAACGTGCCTTTTTCACTCTGACCTTCCATCGCTGTGTGGGTATCTCTCTCCCCAGCCGAAAACCTTATCTCTTTATCACTTATCTGCTCTTCACCTACCTCCAAGGCATTTTCTGTCTGTGCCCAGCCTCTGCACTGTCTCTCCCCTCGCCATGGAGAGGACGCTTTCACAGTCAGCAAATCCATCTTTACTAATCCTCCACTCTTGTCCTGCCGCCTTGCTCGCAACTTACTTCAACAACACTTCCACGGACGTCTCCATGGAGCTTTCTGTCATTACAATCTTGACTTCTGCTCCCTTTGCAGCAAAGTCCTGATTGTCTCCCTGGTGCTGTGATTACACCTTGTTTATCACTGTCGCCTTACAGAGCCATTATTATCTCAGCATAATAATCATCCAGCCAGATATCATGATCAGAATCTCAACAATTCAAAACCTTTCAGTAAACTGCCCAGCATGCGGCCCGCAGAGATTCACAAAGAGGTGAGGTGTCTTTAGCAGAGACAAATAGATGATGTGGGCTACTCATGCATAATGCATAGTACATCGGTCTCCTCCTACTTAATGCAGCCCTCTGAATAAAAATCACAGTGACAGGTGTAATCAAAGTGGTTATCCTCCCTATGTGGCTTTGACAGGTCCGTCATATTAAGGCATTCCAGCATGTGACATCTCCTTTGAGAATTAGAAATCTATCAAGCAGGACGGAGGGAGTAGTTGTCCCACTTTTGTCTTAACACATCTCTTCCTCCGTCTCTTGGTCTTCACTGAGCGAGTTTCACTAGGTTTAATATCACACTGTCACAATTCCCTCTGTTTGTCTGAAGATGATTCTCACTTCCTCGATGAATGACATCTATGCTATTCACAAAAACCTGTCACTGGAGACAGGGTGGAAGGCAAGCCGCATTCACTACTTATTACCATATGACCCTCAGTCACTCCCTGTCCCTTCACAGGACACCGTCAGCAGCACACAATGCTCCACTGCAGCTCACTGACTGGGAAAGAGGCTTGTGTCTGACTGGTGCATTGGGGATTTCAGTGAAGCAGAGATTAGATGGATGACAAGAGGGGGGGGGGGGGGAAGTGAATGATTGTAGGCGAGGCACGAAAAGGAGGAGAGCTACTCTTTTGGAATTGCTGTTGATTAAAAGTGGCACATGAGTTCAATTACATGGCGGAAAATGATGGACAACATGTGAGATAGAGGGAAGGCGGGAAGTGTGTCGGGAGAAGGAGTGAAATAAGGGCCAAGGTGAACAGAGATGGTAGGGGATGGCTCGCTGTCAAATATGATAGAGTAGAATGAAAGCTGTCAAGTGGAGCTAAAGGCTCGAGATATTTTCCATATGGTTCGGATTATTTGAGCTTCACTCCTACAGGTGCTACTCCATAATCAAGTTCATACTATTAAAAAAAAGCAAGGAATAAAGACAAGATGAATGAACATCATATTGCATATTGATTATTATGGCCTGACTTTATGTGTTTTTTTGGTCCGATATTGATATTAGGGAGAGAAACAAAACTGATACTGATATATTGGCCGATATCTTTCTTGTAGAGATGGATAGATACGCATACATTTATTGTGGTCATCTATCATAGGCAATTATCATACACATGTGGAAAAGATATACAGTGTAACACAGACAAGATGGTCACTCAACTGGAAAGTAACTGAGCATGTACATGCATCACGGCTCGACCCTCTGGAGAGTGATAATGCTGGTTGTAATCCATATAGCGCCCTCTGCTGGTGACAGATATGCTAGTGTAATACAATGTTACTTAAAAAAATGCTATTTGTCTGGTGAGTACTTTTATTAAAATCGACGCATATCTGCAATTAAATTAGCAGAGCCCGATCGATATGGGATTTGTGGGTCCGATATCATTGTCAATATTAGGGAGAGAAAAAAATCGTATATCGATATATTGGCCGATATCGGGGATCGAACCCTCGACCTTCTGGTTGAGAGATGACAACTCTACCAACTGATGCACAGCTGCCACTAAAACTTATCCAACACAAATAGTCACTGGATACGCTAAAATCAGGCAATTGATCGATCGGACTCTATTGATTTTATTGTATTGCATGAAAATGAATACAATACCTGTAAGAAAAATAGAGGACATGTCCAACACAGGACAGGACAACAACCCATTCCAGTAAGGTAGCATGACTAAGGAGCTTATAGAGTACACTGGAAAGAGGCAGGAGAGGAACTATGTCCCTAAAATACTCTGAATCAGAATGCCTTTATTGTTAGGAAAGAAAATAAACGATGTGCTTCTCCTCCCAAAAGCAGCCTGTAAATAAATATCAACAGTCGTACAGCAGTAGCAGTTTAAGGTATTCAGTGGGAGTGTTAACCTGACTAAAAGACAACCAATCCTCAAGAGGACAAGGTGGACAGCTTCAATGACTTTGGCGTTCCAATGATGGACAGCTTAAACTCTGCGCTGTGTACTGACTCCGATGTGAGAAAGCCGTCACAAAGGCAGAGACACATGAGGGACTTCTGGGTGGCCCCTAGACTCAAAGAAACTAAACTTCTGCACTATAGAGAGTGTGTTGGTAGGGAACATAGCTGTCCACAACAGAAATCATCGAGTAAGGTGCTGCAAAGAGGAGTTTGTACGGCTCAACTTTTAACAGGCTCTGCTCTAAAGGATAAACATGCCACACACTGCAAGAATCATTAAGGGTCAAAACCACCCATATATGAGAGAGTGCTTTTGTCACTAATACCAGACACACGAGGTAGGCCCTGAGAGCTCGTCCTGTGATTCTCAATGATTCCGGTGGCGCTGTCCTGCTTGCGACCCGGACTCATGTGCTGGAAGCAGATGAAAGTTTGGCAGCTCTTTGACTCCAAGACAATAAAGTGTATTGCATCGTAAATTGCCCCCATCCGATCATCCAGATACAGCTATCACTATTCCTATTCTAACAAGAAGAAGTACTTTTCTTCTTTTATTTTGACAATTTGAATCAACGGCCCTCCAGCAAACTCTAAAGATTGGAGTTCTTCCCCCCCCCTACAGAGTTTAGGATTTTGATTTCTAGTCAATTTGTTTGGAATGTTTGGAATTGTGTTTTAATTGATCTCCTTTGTTTTTGTAATTGATTACAAGTGTTTGTTGATGTGGTGAAGGGAGCTGAAGCCTGAAGGCAAAGCTTTCGATTTACAAGTCGATCTTCGTTCCGACTCTCACCTGTGCTCATTAAATTTGGGTAGTGACTGAAAGGATAAGATCGCTGATACAAGCGACCCAAATGAGTTTCCTCCGGAGGGTGGCTGGGCTCAGCCTTAGAGATCGGGTGAGGAGCTCAGACATTCGAGGAGGAGCTCGGAGTAGAGACACTACTCTATCGCATTGAAAAGAGCCAGTTGAGGTGGTTTGGGCATCTGATTAGGATTCCTCTTGGTCGCCTCCCTTTGGAGGTTTTCCGGGCACGCCCAACTGGGAGGACACCCCAGGGTAGACCCAGAGCTCCCTGGAGGGATTATACTGTATATACACCGTCTGGCCTGAGAACGCCTCAGAATCCCCCAGGGGGAGCCGCCACCCGCCCTCGGATAAGCGGAAGAGAATGGATGGATGTTTGTTGTTGTTGTTGTTTTTAATATGCTTGTAATCTCAACAGCATTGGAAATGAGGCAAACCTCAATGTCCTTTCAAGAATAAATAAAGCTTTAAAATTGAATCGAATCACATATTGAAAGAAATAGTTGATAATTGTTTTTTGTCATATGCAACGTTGCAAAGGTGACTGTGTTTTTGGTTTAACCTTGTAACTAAACAAAACTTGCCTTGGGGTTTGTCCAAAAACTTAGGTGATTAAAGTCAAACAACAGAAGAAAAGTAGATACAATCGGTTAAAATACTCTGGATCTGTGAAACAAGTTGTAAGAACTCATCCTGGCACATTCCCTTAAAGTGGCCAGCTTGGAAACATCCTTGATTTTACACGCGCTCCCCAGGGAAGTGATCCAATTTTCTTGTTTTTAAATGCGCCACAATTGTCTCTGATATCCCATCACACCCCAGGAGACTGAATTATGTAATTATGTATGATGTCATTGCAGGCTTACTTGACTTTTCTTTATGCTGTGTACATACATTATTAACAGACACAGACCAGTTTCTTCATTCTGTATCAGGACATAGTTGTTGTTCACATTGGGGAACTTGAGCTAAGGTAAAGCATAATCCTTTAAACCTTTACTGTGCAGCAGTCTTTGCTGCTGATTACGTACTTACGTGGGATTATCTCCACTTTTCTACACTTTTTAGAGGGTTTAAAACACCTCCAGATTCTCTAATGCTGCTGGGTACAGCAATTATAAGCCAAATATCTTGCTCCACTAAAGAGAGGATTAATAAGCTTACATAGACAAAGCCAGGAGTCAGCAGGTGTTACCGCTGATAGTGATTCCTGACCTGCTGTAAGGCAGGATATATTGTAAATCCACACCGTCTTTGAAGCTAATGCCGCTAAAGCACTATGAAGCATTACTTAAGGAAGATTAGGTTTTTGATAGCTTGTAGTTACCTGCCCGTGGTTCCACTGTGCGGTTACCATTTTGGTCCATGAAGATAAACCTTCCTCCCGTGAAGTCAGAGCCGTAGTCAGACAGGTAGAGCAGGGACGTGTAGTCAAACGAGCCATAAGTCACCTGCGACAAAGCGAGAGAGGAGAGAGGCACCTGCATGAAAACGTGGATCTTTCCTGTCCTGTGATTTTTCTAAACACATAAAAGTTTACAATACCTGTCCTTCATGCAGTATCTCAGTCACGTGTGTGTGTGTGTGTGTGTGTGTGTGTATGCTGTCTCAGCTACTCCTGTTGGACTATTCATTCTTTTCCTCTCACATGGGATCACTTGTTGCTGACACTTCACCTCAACAACTCCCCTCACAAGACTTTAAGACCTGATTAATTGTAAGTGATGGGGGCATACTTGTAATTCACACTGGTGCAACTGTTTATGTAACCAAACGGATATTAGTCTCCAGGCGGGACTGCGATCCGGAGCGAAAATCCCTTCATGCAAAATGCACTGCGCTGTGGCAAGGCAACTTTATTTTTGTCACACATTTCAACAACAAGGCAATTCAAAGTGCTTCACACAAGACATCAAAAGCATCATGACAGAGGAAAGAAAAGAAAGATTAAAATAGAACATTTAAAAATCACTGAAATTATTCAATCTGAAAATATGTTCAAATAAAATAATTAATTGAAATAAATAAAGTAAAAATATAAAAAGAGTTCAAAGTTACAGTTCAGAGTTAAAGTTTAAAATCTTATTAAATCTGTTTAATGAAAGGCAGCTGTATACAGGTGTGTCTTCAACCTCGATTTAAAAAGAGCTGAGAGTTTCAGCAGACCTGCAGTTTTCTGGGAGTTTGTTCCAGATATAAGGAGCATAGAAACTGAACGCTGCTTCTCCATGTTTGGTTCTGACTCTGGGGACAGAGAGCAGACCTGTCCCAGACGACCTGAGCGGTCTGGATGGTTCATAGTTTATCAAAAGGTAACTCGTGTATTTTGGCCCGAAACCATTCAGCGCTTTATAAACCAGCAGCAGGATTTTAAAGTCTATTCTCTGACAGACTGGGAGCCAGTGTAAGGACCTCAGAACTGGACTGATGTGATCCATTTTCTTGGTCTTGGTGAGGACTCTAGCAGCAGCGTTCTGGATCAGCTGCAGTTGTCTGACTGATTTTTTAGGCAGACCTGTAAAGACACTGTTAGTGATGATTAACAGTAATCAAAACGACTGAAGATAAAAGCATGGACAAGTTTTTCCAGGTCCTGCTGATTCTTCATATATTCTGTGGGATGTTTATACTGCGCGAGTGACGACAGCACTAATAAGAGCTGTTCAGACCCATGAGAGGGGCCTGAGTTTGAAAAGTGTGTAGCTTTAATGCAACATCAAAGTGAGAGGAGACAAGGAACAAGAGAATCAGTCTTTTCAAAGAGTCAAACAGTATTTTACACTGAGAGTGCTCTCATTTGACATACCGTGAAAGAAGAAAACAAAGTGAAATGCTGAGTGTTTCGTGACTCTTTGGGTCAACCTGCTTTGAGAACAGTTCTTTCATTTCTATTTGCAAATGTTCAGACTGCATAACAACTTTACAACATTAATTTTTCCAGAAGATTGCCTCTCTCTGCATCAATGCCTGATTCACCAGCAACTGCCTTTTCACTGAAACCTCAGACTGATTCATTTGTTCTGGCCATATAAAACAGTAAACTGGGTTTTAATTTACAATATGAGACCGAAAATGAGAGTCATGCAAACAACTATGGAGAAGAAAGTGAGAAAAAAACGATGTATAGAGAAGCAACAGGTTCATTTCACCACATCATGTATCAGGAGCAACTTTATAATAATGTACTCCCAGCATTTATGAAGAGTGAAATGTTTGAATTGAAATTAGATTTTTATTCCAGTATACTATGTGCTATACTAGAGAAAATGGTAAATGACTTGAGCTTGTTTAGCACTTTCCTCGTCTTCTGACTACACAAAGAGCTTTTACACTCATGACAGAGGCTGCTATGTATTGAGACAATCAGAAGTAACTGATCCCATTCATACACATTTCATACGCCTCTGAAGAAGCTTAACCTGGGGTTAAGTGTCTTGCCCAAGGACACAATGGACATGTTGCTGTAGGAGCTGGGCATCAACCCCCCCCCCCCCCCCCAGCCGCTGTTAATGTGCGCCCCATATACAGAGGCTTAAGTCCTCAAGGCCAAGTTGTGGCTTCTTTCCCACATGTTGTTCCCCACTCTCTCTCTGGCTTCTGACTCTATCTCTGCCCTACCACTCAACATACAAATGTCTTCTGGTGAGAAAAATTGTGTGTAGGCTTTTTTTTTGTTGGGATTTTATCAACGAAAATAATTAAAATTAATGCTAATTTTTTACAGAAACAACTGCCTTGATGCATTTAAAAGCTTAAAAATAAGACACAAAGCATTCAGATATTGACGCAGCCTCTAATTCTTCTTGTATCTATCCATGCAGACAATTTCAGTTCTCATTATGTAGTGGCACTCCGTCTCCTTCTTCGTACCACTTGTTGGAGTCAACTCACAGTATTTGCAACGCGAGTGCAAAGACAGGACAACTTTCCTTCGTTACACCGGTTTACTGGAAAACCTTAGAAAAAATAGAAGGTCTTACGCACTGTCAAAAAAGTGTGTAGCTTCCTTTAATATCAGACTCCAAACTGATTAAGTTACATCCACCACAGCTTTACCTATGCAGTGATGTCATAACATAAAAATCTGAAAAAATTGCAAATAACCTTTTCATCATTTATACATGACTAAGTTATGCATTTTAAACAATATGAATCGACATGAAATTACTATTATCGGATTCTAATATTTTTTAACTAGATATTATTCAATAAATTATTTGCATTTTGGCTGTTACACATTAAATGCAGTTTTTTTTTTTAAACTGGTCAGGACTCAAACACTTAAGGCAAATGTCTCAAGAGCTGAGCAAATGAAGATCACTTAGAATGAAAAGACAAACCATACTTTTTTTCTGATTTGCGTAGATGTAAATCTACCAGATCAGGAGGAATGAGTGAATCTGAGTGAATCCTTACTTAGCGGGTAAATCCTGTCAGGTCCTGAGCAGTGACACTATCTTTGATATTTGTGTTTTAACCCATGATTCAGTTTTCATTAAGTAGACAGTGTGTCCCCGCCATGATCGAGCTCAAACACACTTTCCGCACTGTCAACACTACAACTGGTGCCATGACACCTTCTCAGTAAAATGATCGATGGGGAATAAATTCACCACTAAAGACGTCAGGGGCCATTTACATTTAAATGAGACTTGGGTTAGCCAATTAGCCCCAAAATGGCAGCGGAGACAGATGGGGGAGAAAAGTGGGTCTTTTCAGATTACATTTTTTCCCCAGCTGTCGAGGGCAAACATGAGGCAATGAGGCGACAAATATCAATATGGATGAAGCAACAGCGAACTGTATTTCAACAAATACCACAAGCAAAGTAAACATGTGCTGCTAGTCTCTTTTGATCATTTAGCGAGTGAGAACTACTCCTCAATATTGACACAGATGCTTCAACTGTGTTATGAGTGCCAATAAAAAGGCCTTTCAGTCAGTTTAATCTTTCCAAAACATTCAGGGAAGTCAGTGGTTTGACAAGAAATGATTAAATTACAGCGATAATAATAATCCCTCTGATAGGACCATTAAGGAATATTAAAGAGGACATATTATACCCCTTTCCAAACTTTTACAACCGCACCATGAGGTCTAAATGAAACATCTGTGCTGTGCTTTGGTCAAAATATAACATGACTCAAGCAACAGAGGAGGTTTGTGACCCTGTATTAACCAACTCTCTCAGAACGCTCCGTTTTGGTGTGTGTGTCTCTTTAAATGTAATGAGCCCCCCCTGAGTTTACCTTGTACACATCACTCCTTTGATAGCAAGAATTAAGAATGGCTGACCTGTGCAAAAGTGTTGCTCTAGGCTGGGGGTGGAGTCCATGGGTGGAGATACGAGGGGAGGGGAGGGTAATTTGTTTTTACCAGAATCCCACTGTGACATCACAAGGAGAGCAAATTTGAAACAGAGCATTTTTCTCTGTGTTGTTAGACTTATGCAGACCACAAACAAAGGACTGGATGGGTTTATTTCACATTTTGTGGGTCAGTAGAGACTCAGGTTACCCAAATATATGTTCAAAAACACTGTAGAAGTGGATTTTTCATAATATGTCCCCTTTACAGAAACATCATGCACCATTGAACCCTCTGATTAGAAGCATTCCTGCCAAAGAGTAGAAATGTTTTATGTAGTTATCGATGCATTTCTCACTTTATAAAATGATGAAGACTCTTAAGTCATTCTCCCAAGAGACAGACACCCTGTTTGTTCCCAACATGACTCGAGGTCTTCTGTCAATCCCAAGGCAACTTGAATGTCTCAACAATGAACAAACAGCAATGTGAAACACTGAGATTAAAGCTGTGACCAAAATGTCCGACTGTATGAATATTTATACATAAATATAAAAGATGTATGACATGAACTGTTCTCAAAACTGAACAGAGGAATGGGCATTATGAATTTAGAAAATTGCCCTGAAGGGGAGTATGACTTGTTTTAAAATGTACAATAAAAACTGTTTCATGATCTTAAATTTGCAGCAGCTCAACGTCTGCTCTGATTCTTTAGAAGAATGTGAAAGAACAGACGGGATCTTCCGGGCGCCTCAGACCGGAAATTAGGAAAACCATCTAAAATTTGTTTCAAGACTTCTTGAAGATAGTGATGATGATTCTCTGTGGCATTACTTCGGTTAGAAGAAGACTACAAGCCAGGCTATGGAAAGACATTGGGAAGCTAATCAAGCCAACATTGATCTATAGTGCACAATAAAGTGTATATGATCCGAAATTAACTTGATCTCATCATCCAGCATTTTTTTAAGGTTTATTGTTGGGCTTTTTATGCCTTTATCAAAGAAACAGAGACAGGACAGTGGATAGACAATGGTAACAGAGAGAGTGTTTGTGACATGCAGGAAATGAGCAACAGGCAAGATTTGAACCCGGGCCGCCTGCTTGGAGCCCCACTAACCACTAGGCTACCAGCGCATGGACCCTCTATACTTTCGATAAAGCTTATAGTTCAGGTATGGACTAGCCTTAACTGTTATGCTGCTATAGGCTTAGTGCTGGTGGACTTCACACACTGAGCTCCTGTCTCTCTCTTTCTCCCTCGCTCGTAATATGTCTTCAACTGCTATAATAAGCATTATCAGTCCTCACTGTTTCATTGCCACCACAGTTCTTTATGTTAATACCATTTGTTTGTACCATTTTCACTATCTTTGTAGCTGTAAATCAGTTTTCTTCATTGTTGCTGCTGCTCTGTCTGTCCCTATCCTTCTTCCTGTATTTCCCTCTATCCCACTCTCCAAGCCCATCACAGTTTCTGCAGATGGCTGTACAACATGATTCTGTCTGCTCGAGGTTTCTTCTTGTTAAAAGGCAGTTTCTCCTTGCCACCGTTACGTTGCTAAATGTTGCTTAGTGCTGTGCAAATGGAGGATTAAAGGAGCAATATGTAACTCTGACACCTAGGGTCTAAAATGGGTACTGCAGTCCAAATTCAAAACATTGGAGAGAGCCGTCTCCCCCCGCCCCCTCCTCTCTAGAGTCGATGTGCAGGTAAGTTGCCATGTTGCAGACACAGTAGCTTCAGTGTTTAGCCAGCTTTCTGTGTTCTAACCTCTCTTCATTTTTCAAAAGCATCTCCAATATTGATCCTAGTTTGAGCACGTTTCTGCTCGTGGAGCTTATTAGAAACATGCAGAGACTTTTTAGGTCAGATAGAATCACTTCTATCTGAACCAGTTCACTTGCCCGCTTCCATCGCTGCAACACCTGTTGGTTTGCTGTTTGCCTGATAAACCGAGGGGCGTCCAAAATGGCCATGTGTGTGTGTGTGTGTGTGTGTGTGTGTGTGGTGGGGGGGCGCCTTAAAACCTTATTTTCTCAAATTCCCAGGACCACATAGATATTTTTCTCTTTTACCTTTTTTACAAATCATATTTTCTACTGCAGAATACATGATTATTTTCCTTTGCAATACATTTCAGACTTTGCAATATATATTTATATTCTTTACTTGTGGCAAGCTACTTTTTTATGGTGCAATAAACATTAACTGCTGTAAAAAATGTTCTACATTTACATTGTACCTAGCTGTGTATATCTGTATGTTTGTGCACTTTAGGGTGAAGCATTTATAATCTCTTTGTACAGTTGTATAATGACAATAAAGGCTTTTTATTTTGATTTCACTTGTGTGAAAACTTTATCAAGTTTGTTTCATCAACACTGTAAATGTGATTGAAGATCAGTTGCTTAGAGCCTCTAAACTCTTGATACTGTTTAATGTAAAATAAATAATCATTTTATTCTTAAGGAAATTATGTGCTTTAAAATATTAAGTATTGAAACAATGACGACCTCAGTGAGTAGTTGTGGAAAGAATGAAAAAGAAATCTGAGAGAGGAGTTCAAATCCTTTGGTGTTCAGTCTGGTGAAGTCTCCAAACCTTTTAAAGTTGAGTCAGTACATTTCCATGGAGTCAAACTGACCTTCCTTTGATTTCTTTACATCCTTTAAAAAGGAGCAGTAACTTTAAAAAATTAACTGAGTACCCTGAATTTTAATGACAGCAGTTCATTTTTTGCTGGCAAAGGCTGAGCTTCCACAGGCTGACACATTTGACCAAAAATCAAAATGTCCAAAAATCAAAGTCAATCAGAATACAGCTGAGAAGGTGTGGAATTGAAAAAAAGAGAGCTCTTGCAGAAGATAAGTGGCTTCTTTTAAGAACCATTTCAGCTGTCATTCACGTTCAGGTTAATCCAATCCTTTTGACACTTTAAGATGATTCCCATCAGCCCGTTTAATCAGAAAAGACGACATCTTAGCCGTTTTGAAGTGAGAAGTGCAAACAAAAAAAAACACCAATTTACAGACAGAATCTTGCCCGAAAGAGAATGTACTAAATGCTGGAAGTGACCAGGAAGTGATTGAGTAAGCGGTCAATTCGTTTGTTTTGACTGTGTAAGGTGGGTTCCCAATAAATGACAAAAGATCATTCAGTCTCTATAAACGCAGTCTTTCCGTCAAAACAAAATAATTGGACGCTCACTAAATCACACCCGGGTCAATTACGGCATTTGGTACATTCCCTTTCTGGCAAGATTCTGTTGATTGTAAATTCGTCTCTGCGCTCGTGAAAGTGTTTCACATCATGTAAAAACAAAAATCTAAAATGTAATTGTGTTTTCTCTGTGCTAAAAGTGTTTTGCTTTTTCAATTTTGGTTTTAAAAAGTTTTACCAAAATGTTAATTTGTCTCAAACCAGAAGGAGGAGGGTTGGATCCCCTTCATCTCCACTGTGAATTGTATGGTTGTGCATTTTATGCACAGCAGCTTCTGCCATCAGTGTGAGAATGTGGTGTGAATGGGGGAAAGTGAATTGAGTTAGGTTCCTCAGGATCGTTGGTGGACGGCCTGCCTGAACATATGGAGCTGGGGATCGAGCCCTCGGCCTTCCGGTTGAGAGACGACGACTCGACCAACTGAGCCACAGCCGCCCCTAAATAACCAACCCAAGATGCCAAGATTTCTGCCTGTTAAAAGGAAGTTTTTTCTTGCCACTGTAACTTTTGCTAAATGTTGCTAAAGTGCTCATGATGGATTAATGTTGAGTCTTTGTAATAAAGCAATAAGTAAGGTCTTTTACCTGCTTTTTTCAAAGTGTCTCCAGATAACACTTGTTATGAATCAACGCCGAACAAATAATGAAAGTGAAATGTAGTGAGAAAAAAAGCTTTGAGTAGTCGGAGGACTAGAAAACATTGTGCAAGTCCGAGTACATTAAACATTATGAATGCACTAATCCCTATTATTAATTCTTAAACGTACACTTGGGGTTTATCTAGCTGGTACATGATGCTCATCATCAACTACACAAATGTACATTTGCGCTCAGTGTTTGTGCATTACCTTATCTATGTGGGGATGCCAGTACTCGTCATGTTGGGTCTTGGCTGCTGTGCTGTTGATTCTGGAGAAGAAGGTCGGCTTGGTGAGGTACATCAGAGTCGGTTCCAAACCAAACGTCTCAGCAATAACTGCCTGTATCCGCCCACGTACATCTCTAACCATGGAAAAAACAACAGACACCAAATGTCAGACTGAAAGATCGGACTAAATGAGTTTATGAAGTATGATTTATGACCATAACACTGCAAGAAACTTTGGGCAACACAAGTCAATAGGATTCTCAGCAACATTAAGCACCTCAGTCTTTATTAACTGCCAGCTGGTAATTCAATTAACATTTCAACTACGCACAGAGAATACTTTGTGGCAGTTTTGAATATCTTTTTAAACGGGCTCTCATGATGTTGTTTTGTCAAATTGAATACTCAAAGAGGACAAAAGATCCATACTTTCATTTTGTTGTCTAATGACATCGTTGTGTGCTATTGATCTTGCAGTGCCTCTTCATAAACTACTGAATGATGCATAAGGTAAAGACATTACGTTTATAATAATTGTAAACAAAGACGTAGCATCATTTGGTAATGGATAACTCTTAAATGTCACATATCTCATTCTGGAGGAAAGTCTTTGGAAAGTAGCATGGCTGATTTGATTTCAGGCTTCATAGTCACCTGTACAGCTCGAAGTCCTCCTGGGTAAAAACATCTCCGATCTGATCCCCAAAATACCTGCAGCCACACACCGACACACAATCAGAGACAGGCGGTTCAGCATGCAGACAAGCCAATCAGAGATAAACACCGGCACAGACACAGTATGGGGGGGGGGGGGAGCAGAGGAGATCAGATCTGTTAGCATAAATTAACTTGTGCAGCATGGCACAGTGAACCATTACTCAGCCAGCCAACCAAACAAACAGAGCAGATAGCTAACTCTGACTGCCTCACATGATGAGCGACGCACTGGGAGGTGAAGGGTGCGAATGCTATAGTCATCGCTTCCTGATTCAAATCTGCCAGATAATCCCTGAGGGTCCTGTGTCAGCCACCTGCCCCCGGAGGACGTTAGAGAGAAGCGGGAGGAAACGGAGGCAGGAATGAATGTAAGAGGCAGTATTTGGGAGGGAGAAGGATGAAGAGGAGCAACTGATCCAAATAAAAAACGGGCTCTGCTGTCAGTGATGTATGAGGGCCGTATGGGTCAGTGTGGACAGGACAGCTCACAAGGACCAGCATCAGTAAGATTGATGATGAGTTTTGGTGAATATATTTCTGCACATTATGCAGGGTGTCATTTTTACAGGCACAAAAAAAAAAAAAAAAAAAGGCCCGGACAGAAAAACAAACGAGAGAAGACGATGTGAACTTTCTTACCTGTAAATGTTGACAAACTGTTTCCCCATCGATAACGCTCCAGAGTGCAAGTCAAGTATGGAAGCCTGGAAGAGGACAAAAAGGAATTAGTGACAAGTCGGTTGAAAAAAAAAAAAAAAAGCACTGGGTATTGCTACAGCTGTCAAAGTGCTTTGATTAATACATATTTGTGTTTTTAAGATTAAGAAGACAGGGAGAGAGACCTGTCAATAATGCTGATTATGTTTCTATTAGTGAATAGTGCTGGGTGTCCAAATACTTAAAGACAAATACAGCGATGATCCATTACAGCTGCAGAGCTTCCTGAACTTCATGATGATGGAAAATATACTTAAAAAAAACGCTTCATTCGATGTGGACTGGAGTGGACAAAATGACTTTTCTGACATTGCTGGGACAGATACTGGTGTAAATGAGACAGTCGGCGTAAGATAATGAAAACATTTTTTTTTTGCAGCAGCAGAGTGTCACAGACAGGCCAGGCAGGCTGAGATGCCTTGAAATGCAGACAACACTGGAGCTCTATGACACAGAGGAATAACAGATTCCAGGCTGTGAGTCATCAACCAAAGACGGTTCACTTCAGTTTCATGTGACGTCGTTTAGTGGAGTGTGTTGACAATAAGTACACACAACTTAGTAAACACTCGGTAAGAACATGTATCAATGAGTTTAAAGCAAAGCTAGGACATCTTCCAGCAGACATTTTTGAAAAGCTCAAGCACTCAAGTGTGTTTTTAAACATTTAGAAGTTGTCAAAGTGTTTTCTACGCCACCACAGGGGAGACAAGAATTTCATGACAGCGTATCTAACTATCACATGAAAGTTTGTATGTAAGGTCCGGGGGGGGGGGGGGGGGGGGGGGGGCTTGAGCCGATCCCAGCTGTCATTGGAGAGGCGGAGTACACAACCCGGATTGGTCTCGAGCCAATCACAGGGCCGACATATAGAGACAGATAAATATTCACACTCACACCTTTTGGGCAAATTTAGAGTCATTAGTGAACCTAACGAGATGTGTTTGGAGTGTGGCAGGAAGCTGGAGTACCCGGAGGGAACCCAGGCACGCACAGGGAGAACATGCACACAGGAAGCCCTGTCAGACGGGGGATTTGAACCCGGAACCTTCTCGCTGTGTGGCGACAACGCTGACCAACGTCATGTAGCCCGCTTTTTCTTTTTCTACACTGACTTGGAGCAAAATGTCTCTTTTGTGGCAGAGGAAATGGATTTGAGGGTTTTTCCTCATTTTGGCACAGGCGGGTGGCTGCTCTTCTGATACAACCTGTCAGAATACAGCCTAATTTAAAATGAGTTATGAAGTCAATATAGTAAAGTTTTCTTCAGGAAGTATGAGGCCTTGATAAAGTCACAAGTAGAGCGCTTGTGATAGAACATTAGGACATTCAGCTCAGTTTCTGTATTAACACATGCCTCCCTGTCTATTTATTCCAACAGTTGAATTTGATATACTTACCCCTCCCTCTGATCCAGCCAGCGCCAGCCCTCTCTCAGCCAGCCTGTGTGTCACAGACAGAAAGCATGAATACTGATTCAGCTGCACTGCTGAGATAGAAGAGGGCGAATAGAAAAACACATGCAAGGAGAGGACATGTTTACCTCCGGAGGACCTGAGCTTCCTCCCTTGTCACCACGCTGTCTGTGACTGCACGGCCACACTTCTGAGGGGTGCATCCTGGGAGAGAGAAAATATTAAGTCAGTTTATCATGCTGTATCCTCCTGTTGGAAAAAAGTTTGGGCCCCTAAGCAGCAAGAGAAAGTAGCTAGTAGAGAAACAAAGTGCAAGGTAAGGAGTTCATTGGAGTTCTGCTCATTATTCCCCCGCAAACTTCAGGGCTTTCGTCCAACCTCTGAGGATTCAAATGTATTGCCCGAGGCGTGAGTCTCCCATTGTGTCCTCTTTAGATACTGGGGATGCAAGTTTGAACTTTTAGCAGCCGACATGTTTAATAAGACACATCCAATTTGTTCTTTACTTTTTTGTAAGAATAGTATAAAACTGTTTCAAATTTCAGAAGAGAGAAGACAGTAATAACAATAATTAAAAAATGTCCCTCAGAAAATGAGCTGTTTGGAAATAAACAGAAATGAGAGAGCTTGGCTTAATTAAATTAAAAAAGGAGTATTAGGGCCACATCAAGGGGGAAAATAGACATTATAGACGTACATTTAACAAAATAAAGTTGTCATTTCAGTCTGTAGTTATATCAGAGGAGCAGAAGCTGCCTGTAACATGGAGCATCTTAAGTTAAACTTTACTGTAGGTTTCACAAATGAGGAAATACTTCATCTTTTGACACATCAGCATCACATTGTCATCAGTGTCAGGACCCTGATAAGAAACTGGACACTTCGGGGGCTTATTCAAAGGAAGAACCACACTGACTTGGAGCAAAATGTCTCTTTTGTGGCAGAGGAAATGGATTTGAGGGTTTTTCCTCATTTTGGCACAGGCGGATGGCTGCTCTTCTGATACAACCTGTCAGAATACAGCCTAATTTAAAATGAGTTATGAAGTCAATATAGTAAATTTACTACTGCTTGTAAATTTAGATTTTTTTTCTCTGTGTATGTGCTGCATGTTGGAAGGAAGGGCTGAGCAATAAATCGATTTTAATCGACTAATTCGTATTTGTGGTTTAGGAAAATTAAAATCTCCTTTTTTCTTTCCTTTTTCCTCCGCTACTCTCTTGGGGCTCCCGTATTTCACATCCTCCCCCTTCTTTATTTCCTACAGAGACACATACATTAACAACAATGTGGCTGCCAGCATTAATGAAGAGTTTGTTCCCAAATAAAAAAGCACAGCCTCGTCAAGTCTTTTGGAGCTGGCTTGGTTTTGCAGTGTCAGGTCTGGAACAAACCACAGTCCGCTGAAAAGTTTGTTCAAAGGCTGTTGCAACTTAAGGCAGCAGCACCACCAATTTATTTCTACATCTCAAACAGAACAGAGGCATGCAGCCCAGTGCGAGAGATGTGTCTGACCACGAGGCGCACACGACCGCTACAGCCCACAAACATCAACAGCAGCCAACAATGGTCCAGTCATTTTCTAATAGCATCCCGTATAACAAGAAAGGGTGGACACAGTCACACTACACATTGCTGGAGATGTGCTGCTCGATATAAACTATGTAAAAGCCTGGATTGATACACATTCCGCGGCCCCAGGTATCTGCTACCCAGCCACAAGTTTTTGCTGAAGTTTCTCTGCCTCATCTGTAGGCAGTGCACTTGTTGTGTTTGCCTTTATTGGATTGGACAGCTGAAGAGAGACAGGAAATGTTGGGAGCAGAGAGCGGGGGGGGGATGACCTGCAGCAAAGGGCCGAGGTCGGATTCTAACCCACGGTCGCTGCGATGAGGACTTTAGCTGCATTCATGAGCTCCTCTGATGGTCCCAGTTTGGAAGTCGTTCTTCCTACTTCAGCGTGTTCATGTGCTTTCAGTTTGAAAAGACTGAATACGAACAACATCAAAAAAAACAGAGGGGACGCTACGAAGACGATTTTTGGAATGTCACTGTGACAAATCATATCTGAGCAAAACGTTGATGTGCAATTCGTGAATTAATAAAAAAGTATCTTAACTTTAAACAAAAACATTGTTTGCCCCCCCATGTGATGACGAATGTGACGTCAAGTCAGGAAGTCGGACACCTCATTCTTTCCTGAGATTCAGGGTTGCTGTTCTAATTGAGCAGGTGTTCATGTGCATTTTCAAACTTTGAAACTTGTTTTTCCAGATGAACCGATCTTTTAGCCTCCGTACATGGGGCGCGCAACATAACTGATCACCTATCCGGCAACCCCATAGTGTACTTTTAAAGGCAGCCTTACAGCTTGCACTTCAACCCCAAGGAAATTCGGTTTCCTTAATAATCCAAGAACAGAAATTCAGATTGGCTTTTTCTTAATCTAAGTGATCAGATAAAAGCGGTGTTACGGTCTAAGATAGTGACATGCCCCCTGCAAGCACGATGAAGATTTTTCAGTGATCTTTATGATCTTGGTCTTGTCTCACTCTCGCTCTGCCTGGGTCTTGTCTCGGTCTCGGAGCACTCCGGTCTCGGTGTCTTGGTCTTTGTTAGTGTGGTCTTGACTACAACTTATGAGACATAGTGAATGCTCTAAGTTAAAAACACCAGACACTCACTTGTTTTTTCAGATCATTATGAAAACAAATAAAGCCCCTCATGTTGTGTGGCGACGAATAATAACTTTACATGACCAGAAAATAATCAAAAACTATTTGTCATGTAGATTTATCTGATGAATAATATACAGATTAAAGCTCTTCCTGTGAACAAATAGAAATGAGATAAACTTCTTTACATTGTTTGCCTCTGCTGTGTTGTTGTAACAGATCTTTCTGCTAGAAATGGAGGAGGAACTTTTGAAGGAGTGATCAATGCAGTCATATTTTGGTTTGTGTAAGCTTGTGTTATAGTGCCATCTAGTGGCGTACTTTGATGCTGTTTCAGGGTAAAAAGGTTTGAATGAGATTCAAAAGAGGTGGGCGGGGCGCTGGCAGTGACGATTCTAAAGTCTGTTGTGGCCCGAGGCAAAAGTTCATTCGGAGCCCTCCTACCAGTGTGAATGCTGTCAGATGGGGCCCCCTTAGGGAGGTTTCCTACTGTCATTACAAAATATTTCAGATTTTGAGTCGCTGCTTTGGTCCACAGTTTGTCAGCCCCCCCCCCCACCCACAGTTTGGCCTGTTGACAAGCAGCGCCCCTGGGCGCCGGATGGCTTGGCGGTTGTGTCGCATGCCCCATGTGTGCCTGTATTGCTCGTCACGGGGTGGCCGTGGGTTTCGAATCAGGCCTCGTCCATATGCTGCATGTCATCCCCCACTCTCCCTCTTACAAACACTTTCTGTCTCTCTCCAGCTGTCCTCTCTAAAAAAGGCAAACATGGCCTAAAAAACATATATAAAAAACAAAACAAAGGTAGACTAACTAAAAAGCTTTCATCTCCATATTGTTCTTAATTACAAATTCAAAAGACATAACATGGTTTATTATTGTACTTTATACTTCCACTTCAGTCCATCTCACAGGAAAACATTGTACTTTTCACACAAACCTATTTGTTTTACCCATTAAGTCAACTTTCTAATCATTAACTTTTGATGCCCCTGCAGTCTCAAAGAGGGCCGGGCAGATAAAATGTGGATTTTAAGACATATCTGATTCTGCCGGGAAATTCAACCTACAAGCATATGATGATTACCGGTACTTCAGATTAAAGTCGAAGTCAGAGCAACACTCTACTTTTACAGCAGCATAATGCAATGTGTTCATTATGTAGCAGAAAGATTTATCCAATAACATCATATATAAAAGTAAATGTTTCTACAGTGACCATTGTCCACACTGTGAATAATCTAACTTTTGAAATTTAAGTTCATAGAGTTCATTATACTTATTTTTTATCTCTATATGTTTATTTTATTTATTTTTTTTGGGTGGGGGGGATGTTGGCCTATATTTGGACAGGACGGTAAGAATGACAGAGAATGATGGGAGAAGTGAGTGGGGGCTGACTTGCAGCAAAGTTGGACTGTAGCCTCTGCAGATGGGGCACAATTTCAAACCACCAGGCCAAACCTGTCCTTATGGATATTTTTAAACAAAGTAAAGGATCTGAGATAACGTGACTGCCCACTAGGGGTTTTGTAAGTTTGATGAAAGTAACGCAACATCTAAAAACATTAGGCTTTGATGCATTTCAGTGTAGATGTGAATGTTGGGTAAGACGTGAGACTTTTAAAACTTTCAAGACTTTGGAGTTGCGAGTCCAACATCTAGAACGTGCCAGTGAATTGGCATAATATTTGATTTTAGCCTTGAGAATTATCCCATCCCAGGTATGTTTGCTTATTGCCCGAGACAGCACAGAAGAAGGACCAGAGTCTTACCCGGGTAGCGTTTATAGTTCTCGTAGTCTTCGGAGCACTGGACGGGGAAGACTCTGGGCTTGGAAGTAACCAGCTCACTGTGGCTGACCAGCGTCTCTGTTATCTCACTGTCGTAAGAGGTGACGTACAACCACACGGCCGCCCCGCACAGAGACACAGCAACCAGCAGCAAGGCCGCGGGCCCTCTGGAACCCTTCCATGCAGACGACTGCCGCAGTGCATTACCCCTGTCAGACAGAAAAATGATCAAGATTATTAAACAAAATAAAAAAAGGATTATCCAAATACTCTTCATCCAAGTCTCTTTGAACTGAAACCTCTGCATAACTAACTAAATGACTTTTCTTCATTGTGCTTTAACAGGACATCCTGCAGTGCCAGCAAAAGTAACAGAAGCAATACAAACTTAACACACAATCAAATCTCAGTTTTATTCATGTTTAAAACTAAATATAAAGGCTCCTACAGTGGTCTGTATGTACAGTGACTATAGAGTGACGATGTATCGCTGTAAGGTTATACTGAAAGGTCTAGTACAGGGAGGGGCAACTTTGGTCACAGCAAGGGCCACATTCATTCAATTCTCACTGCCAGAGGTAGGATACAAAAACAATTACAGCCAATGTGTCTGTCTCAAATTTAACTCAACATACACCAGTGATCAAATATTATCATGGACGTATTTCTGGTTTTCATGATTTCAATGCAGATCTTTGTCATGTTTTCTTCATGTTTCCAATTAATCGACCTGAGGGCCACGTTGAGGGCTGATGGGGGCCACACCCCTGGTCTAGTATGATCTGCGTAACAAAAAAATAATTGACTAATAAAGTTGTCAACTCGCTTATAAAATGTCATTTCTTCAGAGTTCATTAAGCAACTCAACCCCCTGGTCTGAAATCATTTCTAGAAGACTGCTAATAACTGTTTATTGGTATGGTTTATTTTATTTTTTCTAACTAACTAATAAGAAAATCTGTTATTTATTGAACAAGCATTCATCATTAATACACAGACACCAAATGAAAGCACAAAAAAAGTGAAAGTAATAAATAACAGAGTCCTCTCAACTCCAACTTAACATCAGGATGATGAGGTCATTCTGTGTTCACTGGATTTATTCAGGTCTATACAAACAGCAGCATTATTTTTGCACTACTTTCAGTAAGCTTTACCTCCATCTGCATGTGCTCTACCTGTCTGCTCTGCACACCCTCCCCCTTTCATTCACTCACCTTTTGATTTTCTTCTCTATCTCGGTGGCGTTTGAACCCTGCGCGTTTCTGTTTCGCACCATTTCCAACCCAGAACTTCCGCTAAGTCGCATCTACAGGACACTGTCATACACGGTTATTGCTGCTTTGACTCAACATATCGCACAACCCTTTTCCGACTGCTCGCGTGCCGTGCCACCACCTGAATCTCACTACCACTTCCTGGTACACGCGGTATCTGCAACCCGATTGGCTCCCCGGAAGAGAACGCAGCGTCATCCGAGAGTTCGACTCTGCAAAAAAACCTACAGCGACATCCGCGTCCCGTATTTGTTCCTCAACTGTAAACCTCTAAATGCTGTGATATTTAACCATTTAATTGCATTGCATTACATTACAGGCGGCATCTATTACTCTGCCGGCGGAATGTCTGAAATCCTAAGACTGAACTAATCGATCACAGACACTGCGCTTAATCATTGACAGGACTGGACGCGACAGAAACAGAGAGCACCAGTGATCTACCTCCCCACAACATCCTGCTCGCTGTGGTGGTCCCCTCTATTATCCAATCGCTGATTTCCGATTTCCGACTTGGTCCACGCAGTTCTGGTAAGCCTAAATATTAATTCACGAAGCATAGACACAGCCTACTGTCACTAATCTGAATGTGTGTTTATTCCTGCAGTCTGTTAGGCAGAATGACGTGTAAACCTTGGCCTCAGGGAAAGAAACTGGTTCACCTTGATTTGAAAGGTGCCCCTCCAAGATTAGGATACTTCCATCAGGTATGAGGATGCTGCAGCAGCTTCCTCTCTGATCTGCTGCAGCACTTCACGCTCCTGTGGCTGCTTGACTGTATTATTCATTATGTGTGCAGTCCACTGATGTATGTTGTTGCATCCCCCCCCTCCATTTCCTCTTAGCTAATCGAGTTCTTCTCTGAGCTGGGAGTGGATGGCCTGCTAGTGGAGTACGAGGATATGTTTCCTTATGGGGGGGAACTGAAACTGCTGCAGTCTACAACTCAGCCGGCTTACAGGTGCAGTTTGAGATGTAAAAAAACAAACATTACTGAGTTAGTTACTTCATCGTGCGGTTAGATATTTTGTTCAGTAAGTCACGTCTGCTTTCTGTTTACAGTCGAGAGGATGTGCTATCTCTGCAGGAATTTGCCAAATCTAAGGGCATGGATGTCATCCCACTTGTGCAGACATTTGGTCACATGGAGGTTAGCCAAACCTCCCGTTCCCCCCCCCCTTTTTTTTTTGTTACCACCACACGTTTTCAAAAATGGTGCTCACTCAGTCTGTTTTCACTGTTTCAATGACCTACCCTCGTCTGCCACAGTTTGTGTTGAAACACCGGCCTATGTGGGACCTGAGAGAGGTGCCGTATTGTGTGGGAACCATGAACCCTCACAAAGAGGAGGGGGTGAAGTTAGTGATGGAGATGCTGAAGCAGGTGGTGGAGCTGCACCCGGGGCTGAAAACTCTGCATATTGGAGCAGATGAAGTAAGGACCGGCCTGTTGTTAAAAGGCAATATGGTTTTTTTTTTTTTTTTTTAAATCAAAAACAACATGTATTCTGTCGTGTCCTTGTTTTCTAACTCCTGAAGGTGTACATCCTTGGTGAGGGGGAGGAGTCCAAGGTGTGGTTGGCTTCGCCGGGACGCACAGTGGAGCAGCTTTTCCTGCGTCACGTGACAAAGGTGGCCAGGGCCGTCAAGAAGGCATGGCCACACATGACTATCATAATGTGGGACGATATGATGAGAGGCATGAGTCAGGACACGCTAAAAGGTAAGGAGGAAATAGGTCTGATCGTCCTAAACCAGGAAATCATCTCATATCTCATGTTTGTAAAAGTAGGGGCTTTTCCATAAAAGGAGAAAGACATTGCTTGAGTTTGACGTTAAATCAGCGTGTAGATGCGTAGTAAAGTAATATCTTTAAAGCATTTTTGATATGAAGATTTCTTGTTTGGTTTTGAGGTAACTTACCAAGAAAAAAGCCTGTAAGAAGCATTTTGACATAATTTATGACTTGATGCAAAATAACATGTATGTAGTGAAGACAGTGGTGGAATCTAACTGGTTACATTTCGTATTTAAAGGTCACATATTATGTAAAATGCACTCTACCATGGTTTTTTAACACTAATATGTGTCCCTAGTCTGTCAACAATCCCCCCCCCATTATGAGAAAAGTTAATTCTCTCCGTCTTTCGCCTGCTCCACTTTTCAGAGAATGTGTGCTCAAACAGGCCGTGTGGAGATTTACCTTTTGTGACATTACAAACATTCATCTACTGAGATATATCTTTTGATTTGACTGTGTCATTGAGTCTTTTCTTATCCGTGTTACAGAAAGTGGACTAGTGGGACTCGTCCAGCCAATGTTCTGGGACTACACCCCAAATCTAGATGTCGAAAAAACTGGTAGGAACTCCATTAAAAAAAACAATATCTACTATTGCATCTTTACTGCTTATCAGCTTGAAATGGACGTCCACAGGGCGGACAGGGTGTGTTTGTAGTGATGTCCATTCACTTTGTTGTCCAGTGTCTCTGCTGGAGAAGTACTGCAGTGCTGGTATGCCGGACCTGTGGACGGCCAGCTCCTTTAAAGGCTCCACCAGCGTTTACACTTGTGTGCCCAGCACACAGAGACATGTCGATAATCATTTGCAGTGGCTGAAGGTGGCTGCTTCTTTATCTGCTCGTATAAACCTGCAGGGCATCGCCATAACAGGCTGGCAAAGGTAATTCTTCTTCTGTGTTGTAGCTATTCTAAGGGGTGTTACGATACGAATACAATATGATACTTTACCTTGTGATACGATCTGAGACAATACACTTCATTGTCACCTTGAGGACATTTTTCTTGGACTCAAAGTGCTGTTAAACATTCAGCTGCTTCCACTAGAATGAATCAATAAAATCACCTCCAGAAAAACACATCCACATGCAGACAGAAAGACACATATCAATGCAGAACAACAACATTTATTGCACGAGACCTACAAAATCATAGCATGAGAGATAAAATTGCAACGGTTAGAAAATCTAAAAACATATAGGAACAACCATGACCCTGCTGTACAAACCCACTCAGCCTTACCAAACATTACTCAGAATCGTGATTGACGTGGGTACAGAAGAGTTTTTAAAGCGGTTCAGTTTGCATCGGGGGACTCTGCATCATCTGCCAGAAGGTAGAAGCTCGTACTCAGAGTGGAGGATGGTGAGACGGGTCAGACAACACCCTGGTCCAGTCTGAGAACAGACTGCTCAGATATGGACTGTAGGGAGAGGTTTTCATCCTCCTCATCAGAGTAAAGGTTTTCTAGGCCTTGAATGGATGATAACCAGTTTGTGATTAGTGGATTCATGGGAAAAAAAAGATTTCAGCTGAGCATGAATTATGGATATCTTGGGGGTGGGGGCAGATTCTTTACCCACCCTTGTGAACAGTGTGAATGTGAAGCAGGTCAGTAATTACAATAAGCACATGCGTACCACACATATCAGAACTTCTGGAGAATAAAGCTTCTCATTGTTGGCTCCAGTGGTTTCGTTTAGTCAGTTTGGGTCTGAAGGACTTTTGGACCACAAATAATGTGGTGATAAATAAAACAAATGCTTTTTAACATTATATCCGTATGGACCTTGACTGCACTGAGCACTTCTTTAAATACATTGAACTTTGGTGCTAAGTGTACGCTGTTTTATTATTTGCTTTATCTTTTATAGTAGTGTTTTTTAAGGTTTATTTTGGGCCTTTTTTAGAGAGATAGGACAGTGGATAGAGTCAGTAATCAGGGAGGGAGAGATTTTGGAATGACATGCAGGAAAGGATTCAAACCCTTGCTGTCCTCTTGGAGGGATACAGCCTCCTTACATGGGCGCACGCGCTAACCACTATTCCACCTGCGCACCATCAAAGTTTTATTTTATTGTGATTTTAATTCTTTAGTAGGATTTTCTCAGTGAAAGTTGTTTTTGGGTATAGTTATATATTTGTTCTTTGTGGGCTGGGAGTACAGCATTTTGTCTTTCTTATTTACGCAGATTCATCAGGAGAATAACAAATGAACAGAATCTTAAATCTGTACAATCAACACAAATGTTCTTCATTATTCATTTTCCTCCCGCTGTCAGGTATGACCATCTGTCAGTGCTGTGTGAGCTAATGCCTCTGGCGCTTCCATCACTAGCAGCCTGTCTCCAGACACTCAGCTGTGGTCAGTTCAGTATTGAGGATCAAATCAAGGTATCGGAAAGACTGGGTCTTTCCTCAGTGGAGGTAGAGGCCATGGAAAGGTGAGGCTTGTCTCTGTTATTTTTTTTACAGCAAGTCAATATGTAGTGATTATGTACAGGAAGGTTAACTGGTTTTACGTTCCATGTGTCCCATAGGACTTCTCCAGAAAGTGCAGTGTTCCCAGGACAGAGACTTGCGGAATTAATTGTGGAGCTGAATTCCCTCCTTAACTCAGAGAACATAAGATATTTTGAAAATGACATGTGAGTTATGTGCTGTCCTCCTGAGAGTTATTTATGTTTTTAGCTTACTTTCATGTCTGTAGACGTATTATGCGGACACAGCCGGCTGCTTGTTAGCTTAGCTTGTAGCACTAACAGCTAGTCTCATAGATTCCCTCACTATACTTTAACGTGTTAAACGTCAAAATGTAAGATCTTTGAATTCTTATTGACGTAGTTCAACGTTTTGGGCTATACAGCAAGTTGCTTGTAAACACACAGGAAGTGATTTCCAGGTAAGAATCCAGGAAGTCCTCCATCCCACCGAGTATTTCTCTGAATCACTAGTATGCTTTCATACTGACAGAAAACTGATTTTATTTTTTTTACCTTTGCACAGATCCAGGCTAATTGTTCCCCCCTGCTTTTACCCTTAGCATTCTATGCTAAGCTAGCACTCTATGCTAAGCTAAGCTAACAGGCTGCTGTGTTTAGCCTGATATATAAACATAAGACATATCAATCTTCTCATAGAACTCTCAGCCAGAAAGTAAAGTATTTTCCAAATAGTCAAACCTCTCAGAAATAGACCATTACATGTTGTATGTATAAACAGCAAAATAACTGAATGCCTGCACTACTGTAGGTTTGTAAGAGGATGGTTCAGCCCCTACCACCAACGCAGAAAGATGGTTACCCCTCTCATTACCATGCAGATTCATAGCCAAGCATCAACGTAAGTATCATGTATGCTCCTGCTCCACTCACCGACATTCTGATGTTTGTTTTAGATCTCTCGTTTAGCCGCTAACAGTCACATCATTGGGTTCTGCCTCCTCAGGTATTTGACTACGTTACAACAAAAGGTGGCGGCCGTGAGGGAGGAGATGGGTCAACTTTACCCAGATTCAACAGTCCAAGAGTGGATAGAGGAACACGTGAGCCCAGTAATGGCTCCATTGCAGAGGATAACTGAGGCAATCAGAGCCTGCGTGAAGGAGATGGTGCCATAGAACTTTAGGGATTAAAACTGTTCAATTCAGCTCCTTTTGCATTCAACACTGACATTATTTTCACTTGTAGTTTTGCGCTTGCTTAGGAGAAAAGTGCTGTTTGTGTGTTGCATTAATTGTCACGTTAAGTGAAAATAATAAAAGATGACATTTTCATACACTATTCCCAAAGATGTATTGAATAAACACAGACTATAACTAATGACAACAATAAAATCTTTTATAGTTGGCTGACACATCAAAAAGTTTGCCTGAGATTCAATCTTTGGTTCACAAGAAGTTCATGAATGTTTCAAAATGGGACGGCCACAGGACAAAGCATTTCGCCCGTCTTCACTCTCGATCGAGCCGTGAAAAGTCCTTCATGCTTGATTACAGTTTGCACGTGCGTGTAGCCGGATTTGCAGACTAGGTAGGAAAAATAATGCAAAAGGTGATCATCAACTGGGTGGTCCTGAAAACCTTGGGAAAAGCACTTTATATGTCGACAGCATAAACACTCATTAGAGCTCAGTAGGAAGGCACGGTAGATCTAGATCTATAATCTGGAGTGTGTTCTCAAGTAGTAATTAGATCCAACCAGCTGAGGCAGGATGTACGTTTACAGATGCATACATTTACAGTTCAACAAAAGATGTCCATTTTTGCTGATTTTTTTGGACAGTTTAAGAATTCACAACTAAAATAGAGGATTTCCTTGACAAATTGTTTTCCTGATTTATAACAAGGTAGTCTGTGAGGAGATGCTAGAAGAGGCCGTATCCTTGTGTTTCATGCACATGCTAAAAGCATAACGTAATGGGGCGTCATAAACTGGATACTTAGTAATGCCATAGAAATGCTGTAAATCCCCTAATGGAATCCATCCAAAGTAACAGTGAGGTTGAAAGTCACAGTGAGATCAGTGATCGCCAGCTTCGTCTTCTGATACACTGCTGTTGTCCGAAGAATCGTCCTCCTCTCCAAACTCCGCCGCCTCCTCCTCCTCCTGCTGCTGCCTGCGTTGCTTCAGCTCTTCCAGACCGAGGAAACGCCTCAGCAGTGCAGACACCGCCTCTACATCGCTGGCGGGTGAGAAACAGAGAAATATCTGTGTTAGAAAGTACAAGTTATATGTTCTGGGTTTTCTTTTTTATCAGACTATAGGAGATGAGTCTGGAGCCAGGGTGTAATTCAGGATGCTAGGAAAGTGGCACAGTACAATTCAAAGTTTGGTAACTTGATTTTTAGCCACTTTGAGGAAGTTAAAGAAGATCATAATGAAGGAGAGAAAGTAGAGCAATCACAAGTAACTTTAGCACAGATTTGACCCTTAAGATATCAAGAAACATCAAAGGACATGCAGTCAATGTAAAATAAGTACCTCCTGTTTATAACGGTCACCATTTCTTTTATCTACAACAAAGTGGTAACTTCCAGTGTTGAAAAATGAAGCCAATGTGGAAGTGCAAAAAGCTGGAGTGTCCCCTTGAAGCTGGCTCCAGGAGCCCAGGGAGGCACATACACACAGACTTACAAAGTCCTTTTTGACAGCAGAAATGAAAATGAATTTTTTTTTTACCTACTGCAATTGCACTTTATACCGACTCCCCTTTAAGTAAGGACAGAAGACATTTAAACTTTAGCCTGAGCTGCATATATCAAACTGTATTTTGCACACTTGACTGCTTTTTTAGAATAATTCTTTATTTATCTATCATACTATGCACTGGCAGAGCTAGTATTTTGTACTGTTATCTATGAGTAACAGCTACTTATGCACATGGACCATCCATAACACTTTTTTATCCTGGCTATGTATTGTGGGCTCATGTTTTTTGTATGAGTGGGATATGTATGTATATATGTGTTGTGTTGAGTGTTTGTATGTATGCTGGCTGCTGGAACACCTACATTTCCCTGCTGGGATGAATAAAGTATATCTTATCTTTATGTTCACAGCCTGGTACATAAAATGATATTGGACTGATTAGCTCATGTTTGAATAGGCACACGCTTTTTATAACACATTTTTATATTTTGAAAGATATGCGTTATTCACAATAAGGCGCGTAGCTGACATGATTGACAGGTGGGCACAATGTTACAGTTTGTCAAGAGGATTAAAACCCGCCTCAGCTCCGGCTCTCAAACTGTCTTTAGGTTGACTGAAAGTTAGGCTGAGACAGGATTTCCAGCATGGCGGCTGCTGCCGATGAGCCTCCAGAGAACCTGCACTAACAGATGGCTGACGTCACTCAGGCTTCATCCATTAATATTCACAGTCCATGTTTTCAAACCCAATTCCTAGAAATTTTCGACATTGTTTAAAATAAGATCAGACTGTGTTGATTTGCAGACATTGAAACCCAATATTAATTTGAAAATAGCACTTAAACAAAATGTCAAATGTTGAAACTGAGAAATATGTTGTTTTTGGAAAACGAGATGCCCAGTTTGAATTTGATGCCAACATCATGTTTCAAAAAGTGGATACAGTGGCTGGACAAACAAAAGGCTGGAGAAGTTGTGACATGCTTTAAAAAGAACCTGATGAAACATCTCACAGTTAATGAGGTAACTGTGGACAGTTTAGTAACATGACCTGTAATGAAAAAGAACATCCTAGAGAGGCTCTCTGAAGCAGAGATGGGGAGGGGTTCAACCACTCTGTGAAGGGCTAAGAAATAGTGAAACACTTTAAAGAGTAATGTTTTTAATGTAAAACTGTAAAAGAAATCATCATCTTGAGTTCATAGGGGAGGACCAAACTAAAAACAGGAAATCCTTTACACAGTGTTTCTAATAATGGACTCAGGCGCTTCTTCAGTGAGCGACTAGTAATGCCTTAGTGTTCCACTGAACGACTCAGGAGCTCCTTTGTTCCAGCAGCAGTCAGATATTTGAATGAACATTTGGAGTTGTGGCTCTGATTCGTGGCTGTAAATGATGTCTTAAATGGTTTCAATGGTGTTTGTTATTTATTATTTGTGTATTGTGATTGTATTGTCTATATTGTTCATTGTGTGAATGAATTGACCAGGTTAATAAAGTATTCTAATCTAATGATATACTTTAAGAATGCAGAGAATCTGAAGAAATCTCTGTACGCAGTGGGAATGGCCAAAAAACAATCTTGGATGGCCGTGATCTTCGGGCCCTCAGACAAATTAAAAACAGACACAAACACTGTCTTTGGAAGTTATCTTCAGGAAAACTTCCAAAAATCTGTGAGCACAGTTTATCCCTGCATCCATTAATGAACAATAGAAACTCTGCCTTAAAGAGGAAGAGGCCGTATATAAACCAGATCCAGAAACGCAGTCACCCTCTCCGGGTCCGGGCTCATTTATAATGAACTAAGGCGAAGTTGAAAACGGCCCTATGGTCTGATGAGTCAGAATTTGACTTTATGTTTGGAAATCCCTGAAACCTTATTCTCTGGGGGAGATGGAGAGAAACTGTCCATCTTATTTTTTGCGCACGGTTCCAAAGCCGGCAGCCGTGATGGTATCGGGGTGCAGTAGTGCACATGGCATTGGTGACCTGCACATTTGTGAAGGCACCATTAATGCTGAACCTAACATACAGGTTCTAGAGCAACAAATGCTGCTGAATAAACAACTGAGTTTTTCAAGGAAGGCTTTGATTATTTCAGAAAGACAATGCCAAACCACATTCTGCACGTATTACAGTAGCATGCCTCCGTAGTAAAACAGTCCTGGCGCTTAACAGGAGACCCTGAACAACTGAAATCCTACATGAAGCAGGAATGGTAAAACATTCCACTTTGAAAATGACAGTGTTCCCAAACACGTATGAAGAGGGGACGCAAACATGACCCTGTCGTATGGTTTATCTATTTATATTTACACTTAACACAGCGTCCCAACTTATTGGGAATCGAGGTTGTTTTACAATACAATACAAAACTTCATTGTGCCCCAAGAAAACATATAACAGTAAGTAGAAAGATATAACACAGGTAGAAAACACATAACAAGAAGGGGCCAGTCAGTGTGGAAGCTTGTTTAGAGCTTCAATGGCTGAGGGGTCAAAGCTCTTTTTGAAGCGTGCCCTCTTCCAGGTCAGGGTTCTGTGTCTCCGACCCGACGGCAGAAAAGAGTGGATTGAGTGGGTGAGAGGGGTCCTGGGCTATGGTGAGTGCTCTGTGATTCACGGCTCTGTAGTTGAGCTGCGAGAGGTTTTGGGTAGGTAGGCCTATGATTTTAAACCTCATTGGTTCTTCTGGTACAAAGCTAGTCAACAGCTTGATCATTGTTTCTTCCGGGGTCTAACTGCGCTCTTTAAAAACCCACTCTAACCTCCAAACGTTTGTCGGTAAGATGTCATGGCTGTTCACAACATTTCATCCAGTCTTTAGCAACGGGTGTGGCAGAAACATCTGAACTCATTTGATTCACTTTTTCCATATTTTATGAAGATGGTATATCAGTGTTGATGACGTAGTGACGTAGTGTCCAGTGACACAGAGAACATCAGCATCACCAAGTGTTCTTCACTCTACACACCTGCTTATATACCAGGTCAGTCCTTTTTAAACGGTTTGTCTACGACTCTGGATGTATAGTACACTTACCCACGATCCCCCATCGTGGCACTCTGAGTCAGGGGATAGGAGAAGCCTGCAGCGAGCCGCAGCATCAGCAGGTAGCCCTTCCCCAAATAGCGGACTCTCTCTTCCTGGATGCAGATGTCACACAGCTGAGTCAGATCCAACACAACTGAGAAAGACAAGGGGGGAAATACAGATTAAATATCCAATATATATATATATATATATATATATAAAATACAACTAGGCAGGGAGACTTCTGTTATAGGTAAACCACTCAGTGGAGTTACAGACCTTTCTCGTGCCCCTTCCTCCATAACGTCAGGACTAAAGCGTACAGGCTGAAGCTCTTCAGCTCGATCAGGTTCTTGGTTTTGTCAAACACAGCCTCCTCCCACTCCTCCATGTTCTGCATAGCTACAAACAGGCATCCAGTCACATAGAAGAGCTTCCACAAGATGCTGTCTGTGTGAGCAACACAAAACATGGCAGAAGTTGCAGTAGGTGAATTTTAGGAGGCAAAGTTGTATAAATCAGTAGTTGAAATGTGTTTTGAGGAGAACAACATGTCAGTTAGTGTACCTGAGCTGTAATATGCAGCAGCCAACCCCACAGAAGCTATACCTTCAATGACAATGAGAGGTTTATCGTCAAGAAGGGCGATGCAAGGAGAGAGAAGACATGTTTTAAATAGAGTTTGAATGTTGAAAAGGATAAGTGGATTGCGTCATATTTTTATAAATATATAAAGACTGTGGAAGATTTGGACACATATTCTTACCCACAAGAAGAGACCAGGAACGAATGCCGGGGGATCTCTTCAGGTGAAGCAGGGTGCTGCTGTGCTCCTCTACTGTCATGTATCCCATCTGAACAGAGGCAGAAAAAAAAAAAAAGTCTGACACTTCAAATATACTTAAGCGTATTCAAAACTGCCATCACACCTTTACCTAAGGCCGGACCTATATGGGATTTTTGGGACCGACACAGATCTCGGATACCAATAAATTGGCCGATCATTTTCTTAGCTCTAAGTTGGGCCTGTGGAGATAGATAGATATACATGTAGACATTTATTGCGTTGATCGCTCAAATGCCGTTTTCAAACACTTGCGGAAAAGATTTACAGTAAAAGGACGACAAGACGGTCACTCAACTGGAAAGCGACATGTACGAGCATCACCGCTTGACACTCTGGAGGGTGATAACGCTTGTTGTAATCCGTATAGCGCCCTCTGCTGGTGAAAGAGAACTGCTGGTGTAAATCATCAACGCTATTCAAATGAAATCCGTATATATCCGCAATAAAATTAGCCGATACCAATTGTCACTTGATATACTAATATCAGCCGATATTATCACTTCACCTGGATTTACATATTTATATATTCTTACTTGTGACCGGTGCTGAGTGAGACTTTAAACACTAAATCTTTCTCATTTCTCGTCTCTGTAACAGAGGTCAACCCAACCCTGCAACACCAACTAACAGCTGCAGACCTCTGAGGGCTCTAAAAGCGACTCTGTGCTATTATCTTTTATTTTAATATGTACACCCTTTCTTTTTTATAAAATGTGACTTCAAAATGTCATCTGTAAAAAGGCCTATGGAAATTCTGCTTTGATATATTCAGCATTTAAAACACACTCGGGGCGCTGGTGGCTCAGTGGTTAGTGCGCGCGCCCCATGTATGGAGGCTGTAGTCCTCCAAGCCGGCAGCCCAGGTTCAAATCCAGCCTGTGGCTCCTTTCCTGCATGTCATTCCCCACTCTCTCTCTCTCTCCCTGATTTCCAGCTCTGTCCACTGTCCTATCTCTCCATTAAAGGCACAAAAAGCTCCAAAATAAAAAAAAAATGTAAAGCACAATTAATGGAAAAAGTGTTGCTTTAATGTATGTTACCAGCTTCAGGTGCCCTGCCGTGTTTACATGCAATTTAAAAATCTTCTATTATAGCTGCCTATTTATAAATTGATCAGTTTAAAGGTGCACTATGTAGGTTTGTAAGTGACATTTGAAAATGTGGAGAAGTGAATCAATTCGATTCTATATTTTCTGAACTAAATACACAAAATGTATAAAAAGTAAAGAGTGGGTCCCTGAACACTGTTTGGAACTAAAAAGAAGAAGACCAGAAGAGTTCATGTTTCACTCCCCACCATAACGTCTTGCGTAGTTTTTTATCTTCAAACAGTGTTACAGGGACTACATTTTACTTTGAGGACAGTTTGTGTTTAGAGTTATGAACTTATACCACAGAATCTGTCATTTTTATTTTTCTGTATAATAGCACCACTCATCAATACAAGTTGCTTATTGACAAATGGCATAAATTAGATGTTCCCCTTTCAAATGTATTTACAAAGAACCAATAATTGTGGTCCATCTAAAACCTATTTCCTGGTTAATCCGGATGTATTGATGACGAACCACATGTGTTTTAATTGGTAGCCTACTATTCAATATTTCGAATAGCCCAAATCGGAAATCTCTCGACATGATCCTGTGAGAATGATCCTGTATAAACAGGAAGAACTGGCAAAGAGAAAAGTCGGTTTTTGACAAGTTTCTGATCTTTTAGCAGGTGAAAGTCCCTTCACCTCCATCGTATTTGGGTGGGGGGCAGATTCTTTAGAGGTGCCCATCTCTCCACCTCATCATTTTATATTTCAGAAGAATTTAAACCTCCTACGAAAACTGAAAATATGTGAAAGATGCCCATGCTGTTATGGGTAAAAAAATCCAAACACATCTTAGTCTTACTCATTCACATCTCAAAGTACAGTTTATGTTCTCACCATGACAGAAACAAACTCTGACACGGTTTGTTTTACTCACCTTGACTGAAAATATCACCTTGCTTGCAGATTTAATAAAACCGCATTTGTACGAGGAAGTGCATGAAATGGATTACAAGGAAGTTCTATTCATATATTATTGCAACAACCTCAACACACCAACTGTATTGAATGGGTGATACTTCCTTCCTGGGTCGGCCTGTTCTGATTGGACAGTTTCACTTTGGCGCCTCCTTCAAAATAAAAGCTTTATATCTAAGCGAAAAATAACATATTTCACCGGTAATTGCGTGACACTGTTGGCAGCCTTTTACATTTTTACAACTTAAATAGATTTTTAAATAAGAGTATTTAATTTTGCACGAAATATGGCTTAACTTGTTTTTTTGTTGTGCTAATAACCACTTTCTTTCATAAATACTTTGAAAAATTAAAATATCTCCTGAAGAAAATCCGTGTGACAGACACTTCAGACATGTCATATGTATTTGTTACTTTAAGCCTTTGCTTTAAAAGAAAAAACAAAATAATTAAATAAAGTTTGTTATATTCCTATATAAAATTTTGCAATGTACTAAGTCATTAAAATATGTAAACAATCAAAATGAAAGGGTGGACTTGAATTTCAATCCTCTGATTGAGAAGATTAAAAATACATATACAATATATACATATATAATATGTGGTTATTAAGAGATTTATCATGTCTAAAAGTAAAGGGCTCTCGCCGCTGGAATAACCAGCGATGGTTGTTGATGTTGCACAGGAAATAGTAGAAGGAATTGACAGGATACGTTTTGATATTGTGTGGAAAAATAAACCCCATTATTTAAAGGAAAGTGTATTATGTTAGCTTGAAGCTTCCGGAGCAGATGAGAAGACGGCGACTTTGTCTGCGGCTCTGCGCATGCGTCATGGATTCACCGGGGTACACAATGGAGTCCGACGTCCATAGACGTCCATAGATAGTCTCGTAAACTAGACTCTCCGACGCATATGTAAGCCGAAGTTGTATATTATGATATAACCGCGTCGGTTCAGCGACGAGTGGCGATGACACCGCTCACAGACGACTTCACCTGAGACTGAGAGAGAGCTGAGGAGCAGCTGCGGTGTGTCAGTGCGGGTTGTCTTGTCTTGCGCTGTTTTTCTGACTGTCCTCTGCATTTTTTGCCCCACATGCCTTTGTGTGAAAGGGCACTGAAATAGAAACCTGCCGGTGAGTTCCCTTAAAATTCGACCTTGTAGTGTTGACACAGGGCCTGTTTTATTTATTGTTAAATCAACACACAGTTTCACAAATGAACTACCCTTCATAAAAAAGGCCTTTACCGCAGTAGCGCATTTGAAATCGCTTTAAAAATCATTTATTTCTCACAGCATCACTTAGAAATAACCTACATTATTGATGCTACATTTATAGCTAGAATAACCAATAACTATAGTTAAATATTGACCACAAAGTCGACTTTTTTATTACTTTGGTTAAATGATTGGCGAGTGATTTTTGTTTAATTTGTATAATAAATGTGGGATTTAGTTTGTCAGCCCATGATTGTTTTTTAAGTTCCTCATGCCAAGAAAATATGATGTAATGGCTTCTGAGGCTGTTTTTCTTTGCACTGTGTGTATAATTAACCTGAGCCATTTAAACAGTTAATGACAGGTTAGTAGTTTTGTTCATTGTCAGTTTCCCCTTGTGGTTTCCCATCATTATTGAGCTGTTGTGTCCATGAAAACTGAGCTAGTTGTGATCTGACAGGCTGACAGTCAGGGTGGAGCTGACTGAACAACACACATAGCAGGCTCTCCAGGCAGAGTCATTGTACCAGTGCTTCAGGACAACGCTGGGGATCTAATGGTTCTGCTGCCTTTATAAATATCCACTTTATTTTACAGATAATCACAAAGAAAAATGTCAGAAGTCAACAAAGGGAAGCGCAAGGAGAAGTGTGAGAACTGCACAAAACAGGTAAATATCTGGATCTGTATCAGTCAGCTTATCTGTGTATTGTTTGAAAAACTTTGTCATGCTGCCAATCGTGAATTTGAATATTGATCTTTCTCACACAGTGCAACAAGAAGCAGAGTGAAGATGATGCCGACTCACACAAGGAGATAGATGAAGTCAATGGACAGGTAATGTCTGTTGACGCTGCAGTTTCATTTATCTTTTATTAATGTGGCAAAACACTCATCATGTAGTTATTTATTATAGGGGCATTCCTCATGTTTCTGTCAAAGTCAGTTTATGTGTGTGTCATCACATTGTAGAAAATATCTTCTGAAATTGTTGTTGAGGTCTAAAAAAGATCTTGTGGGGTTTAGACACTATAAGATCTTTGATAGATCAAATTCAAAATATGTTTTCATTTATCCTAAAAAGGGAAGTATGAAGTTAGTTTTTTTTTAAAGTTTAGATCCCAGACTTATGGTCGAGTCATCTTGATAACTTCCTGAATTTTCTCCGTTCCTTTAATTATCTGTCTCTTGTGGTTCGTGGGCACTAAATCCAAGAGCTGAGCCAAATGGACCAAAACCATATCTCGATATTTTTTTTAGCTGAATGGCGACACACAATGTTTATATACCTCTTGATATTTTCTTATGTAGTGAAATAACAGAAACAAAGTCACATCCACACGGTCCAAATGTCACAAAGACACTTTTATTATTATGTTAACAGGTACATGACAAATGACCTGAAAATAAACTACCAATTTGTGAAATAAAAAAAACTGATTTCCTTAAAAGTGAGTTCCTTTTCTGCATAAGGAAATACATTCAGCTGTGTATTTACTTATGAAGGAAGTTTTGGAGTTGTGCTCAGAGAGGGAGAGAGGAGGAGCAGGGTGACGAGGGACGGACAGTGAGAGGAGAAATATGAAAACTGGCCGCTCTAAGGAAAAGAAGTATAAAGTTCAGCGCAACATAAACTTTATTGATATAAACAATGTTTTTTTTTACCCAATATTTCGCTTGAGAATATTTCAATTTATCTTAAACACTTGATATATCGCACAGCCTTTCAAAAATGACAAATCCAAGCACCCTCCTCATCTTCTCCTTAAGGTGCAAGAAGGCCCCCAGTTGCTGCTGAGTGCTTGTCTGTCCTGTGATGGCTGTCTGTCAGAGGAGGAGAGTTTGAAGATCACTCAGCAGAGCCTGGAGGAAGTGGAGCGGGTCCTGGCTCTCAATAAGGTACGATGCACAACCAGTCAGCCCCGTGAAACCTGACGAGCCAGGAAGTTAACTTCTTCGCAATAACTTCTGACATTGTCCCCTTTGTTTCCCCCGTCAGAGGTGTGACGTGTCAAAGCACAAGGTGCTGGTAGCATCCGTGTGTCCACAGTCTCTGCCTTTCTTTGCTGTCAAGTTCGGACTGGACATCACCGAGGCAACCCAAAAACTCTGCGGCTTCCTAAAGAGCTTAGGTGAGCGAGTTGTACTCACCTGTCGCTGTTTTCACTCTCGCAACACAAAGCATCTCAAGTTCTACACGATATTTAAATACTCTTTCTTTTAGTTTCATTTGTTCTTGTTCCGTCATAGTTGCTTCATAATGTTTTTTGCATCCGCCAGTTAGAACGAGTTTTGTATGGTCAGCTTGTTGAATTTGTTAAAGCATTTATTTTGCATTTAAAGGAAGAATGTGCGACTTTTTGATCCAGTAGATGTCGCCCCTGAGCACCGGCGTGAAATCAAAACAAACTGCTGTTTGGCGACACCTCCGCCACACCGAATCCTCCGCTCTCCTCCAGCGTCACACCTCCAACCCCTCTCCACTCGCGTTTGCTCAAAGGAGTTCTCAAACTGGAACGCGCCGTAATTAAGCGCCAAGTGCAAGCGGCGCACAAAATTGTCCTTATCTAGAGCTGCATTGTTGTTAGCGTGCTAATGGCAGCACGCTTTAGTTAGCTCGCAGCTTCACGTTGCATGTAAATTTACACAGAATGAGTGCAATCTCAAAATGTGACTTTTAAATAAAGACGTCCCTCACTCAAACAGCTTTTATACGCAAGGGGATGAGCCGGCTGGCCGTCCCATCCATGTAAACACGGCACAGGCAACAACACAGCAGCGGGACAGCGTCTCACTCATTGTAGAAAGTGAATATCTCTCTGAGTCACGACTGAGGGTATACTGGATTTCTTCTGGATTAATGTGTATAATGTTGCACTTTCTTCCTTTTTAAATGCTGCATAACAAGAATTAGAAATTCAGAAACTGAGCTTCTTGAAACAGCCAGAATCATTTCCTTATGGATTGTGTGGAGAGGACGTCCATCTATCATATATATTCAACATTCTTTCCCTCCGTTGCTCTTTCTGATCGTATCCCTCTCTGCGTTGACCCTGCAGGAGTACAGTATGTGTTTGACACCACACTGGCGGCCGGCTTCAGCATCCTGGAGAGTCAGAAGGAGTTTATCCAGAGGTATCGCAGGAGGCACCATGACTCCAGTGCCTTGCCGATGTTTACCTCTTCCTGCCCAGGTAAAACTCCCTTCCTCCTCGCCCCTCATTTCCTACCATATTCTCCTGTGTCTCTCCTGTTTAATTTGTTTTCAGATTAGATTAGATCAGATTTATTTATTGACGGAATTACGCAGTTTTCACTTATGACGTTACAAAACATGTAATGGAGCAAAGACATGGAACAAAACAAATGTGTCTATATACTTTTGGGTCCCGACCCACCAGTTGAGAAGCTCTGCTCTACTGCAATGATTGCCTCATCTGTTTGCCTCTACTTTGTCTCTGCTGGTTCTCAGTCTTTAAATTCCTCAGTCTTATTTTCACGCTGTGCGCTGCATACGAAGAGGCCGCTTGTTCTAGAAGTAGAGATAGCAGTGGTGTGCTGGCTGGGGAAGATAGAAGGCTCTTCTCTGACCACTCCCTTCATCAGAGATGTAAAGAGAAAAGCTTTTTTTCTCAGGAACAAATTCATATACTTCCATTCATCAGTCTGTGGGGTGACCACTGATTCTTGGTTACTTTTAAATGTGATAACTTTGCCCCTCCTGTTGCAGCCTCTTCTGTGCAGTGTCTACTTCAGGTTTTTATTGAGTAAGGAACCTGTGGTCACTTTATAATGTAGCTATTGTGTATTATATTGTCCCTTATATCATGCAGTGTGTGTTATGGTCCTCCCGCTATTTATTTATTGCAAGGCCCCCGTACATGCAATCACACTTTTTAAAAACATATTCATTGTAAATATTCTAATATATTATTTATATAATAAAATTATATTATAAATGTATATAATTATAAATATTAAATATAATATTTAATATTGAGCACCGAGCAGGATATACATTTTTCCACAGTGTTGATAGCATTTTATTATGTAGTGTTGTCAGGTGGGTTTCTTTGTGGTCTTCTGCCAAGTGGAGCTTTATTATTGTTTGTCTTGCATCACTTTTATGTGACGACTACAGATGGAAATCAGCGACTCGCCAAATCTGGTGCAACCATCTTTGTATAAATGATCAATGTCATTGCACACGGTCCGCTGATAAATAAAATAAATGAATCAAATTGGGAGGTTTGGATAGAATCAGAAAAAGGGATGAGAGGGTGGGGGGTGACATGCGCTACATGGCCAAGGGTGGGCAACATGGGGCCACCGCATCTGTCATCTACACAACTGGAAGGTCGGGGGTTCAATCCCCAGCTCCTTGGGCACCCCAAGTCACTTAAGTCTAGAAGTTGCTCCCGCTGCTTCGTCAGCGGGGTATGAATGTGTATGAATAGGATTAGTTACTGCTGATGGTCTCACTACATAGCAGCCTCTGCCATCAGTGTGTGAATGTGTAGGTGTGACATGCGGTGTACAAAGCGCTTTGAGTAGTCAGAAGAAAAGTGTTACACAAGCTCAAGCCCATTTACAATTCAAAGGGTTATAGCCTCAATACATGGGACACACCATTTAACCACTGAGCTAAACTGGCCTCCATAACCATTTGTCTTAACTATGTCACGAAACCTTTCCAATCTCGTTTCTTTTAATGTGACAAAATTGACGTCTACAATCAGTAATGACTTAAAGTCGGTAAACCGTCACTATTCAGAAACTTACAAATGAGAATGTATGACTTTGGATTGGTTATGCTTCATGAATGTAAATTTTACAGGTTAGTTTATTTGCTAGTTATTTCAATTCTAAGTTCACGTTGATTTTCAGCCCAACTGTCAGGTCTCCCATTAATCATTTTAGCACTTCCATGAAGGGGGTCAGATATTTGTCATTGCTTTAGAGTCCCATGGGAAATGCACATGAGGGACAGCTTCATCGCATTTGAAAAATGTACTGGAAGTTAAATTCTTAGCAACATCTTGCAATATCTCCTCACTGACTAGGAAAAGGTGTATCATACAGCCTGTCATACTGCATGTCTCTGTGTGTATTTTCTGAATATATTCTCTTTTGATATGTCACTATGAATAAAAATGTGTCTGTGCATGTGTCTACAGGTTGGATCCGCTATTCCGAGCGTGTCCTGGGCAGTTTGGTCACCCCTCATATCTGCACGGCCCGGTCTCCTCAGCAGATTATGGGCTGCCTGGTCAAAGACTACTTCTCCAAACAGCAGGTGAGAGTTTGTTGTTTGACCAGTCCAATGCATTTACAATGTTTATGTTGGTATCCCTGCACACTCTGATCAGTGTTAACAGCTGCTGGTTCAGTTGTTGTTAAAGCATTAAAAGGTTAAAAAGGTGGGACGAGGGGGAAATTATTTCCGTCTGTGATTAACATGTTATCATATGGGATTAAAAGAGAACTAAGGGCCTTTGTCCACCTAGCGATTTTTTTTTTTTTAGGGCAGAAAGTGCTGGATGTGCACTCGGGAGCACTTGGATTGAGCGCTTGTCTCTATGACAACAGTCACTTAAAGATGGCCGCTGTATGACAGACACTGCTCCTTTGCATTTTACTGTATGTTTTATATTTGAGATAGGTTTTTTTTTTCCCCCTTCACTATGAACATCAAACAGAGGATGCTTGCCCTCCTACTTCGTCTGAACTTTGAGCGAGGAAGATGTGGGTACAGGGAATGATCCGTAGGAGACAAAAATACGAGGAATATCAAAAAAAAAATCTAAAAAGTTGAACGATTTTCAACTCGAAGCACTCAAAGTGGCCGCACAAAAACCGTGTAGCTCTCTGAATAAACACGCTGAGTTTTGCGCTTTTTGTCCGGGCAGCCACCTGTTTATGCAAACACTCTCTCCTCATTGAAAACAATTAAAAAAAGAAAGAAACCTTTAGGTGGACACAGGCCCCAAGACGTTAAACTAAGGAAGCATCTTTCCTTAGCAGCCGGGACAGATCTTTACAGGATTCTGGGTTGTAATAAATTAGCATAGCAGGGTTCTGTCAAGATGTCAACTAAGTAGACACTGGATTTGTGTGTTCTTTCTCTTATTTCTTTCTCAATCATTACTTCACATACGTACTATTATTGTAATTATTGTTACTACAATTATTGATGCTGTTGTTAATAGTATTATTATTAGTATAGTTGTAATATACTTATATTATAACTATATAGAATTGCCTAATTGATATAGGGGTATATTAGAAGTATACTTGCTAAATCTATTTAAGTATATACATCTAGATTTTCTCTGGTTATTAATTTATTATTATTATTTATTTATATGTTTTTGTGTCTGTTTGAAACAGACCACAAAATGTTCATATTGACAGTGGATTTGCTTGTAAAGTTTATGTTTTCTTAATAAACAAATCTTTAAAAAAAAAAAAAAAAAAAAAAAGATGTCAACTAAGGAAAATATTTGTTTGCCAGTTGGATGTCACAGTTGGTGTTTCACATTTTTAAAGCTGAATCATCAAAACAAAATCCCCCTATTGGAAAGATGTCTGTGTAACAGATTAAGTTATCTGTTGTTGATATCACAGACTTCCTGTTCCTCAAATCTAGAGTGAAGTGAAAGCTAAGGCACACACATCAGGTCACGCTGTCTTCTTATCTTGTTTTTCCTTCTGCCCTGTCTCCCAGCAGAAGCTGAGTCCAGAGAAGGTGTACCACATGTTAGTGGCTCCCTGCTTTGATAAAAAGTTAGAGGCTGTCCGAGAGGAGTTTTACAACAGCCTGCTGGAGACCAGAGATGTAGACTGTGTCCTCACGTCAGGTTGGTGCCTCCTTATCTCACACTTCTGCCCTGAGCAAAGTTCGACCTACAGATTTCTTAGATTTTGTTTTCACTGCTCATGTTGAATCAAGTGATTATTAGTTAGAGGTCTGGTGTCTTTAGAGCCCAATAGTGTTCTTACAAACAGGTAGATAATGAATAAGTTACATTTCAATCAATCCAACCATATGTGATGTCATTGTACTTTCTTAAACTACAAGTCATACTAGAGCCTTTCCATTTATCCACACACAGCAGTGTCTCGGCTATGTAAAAAAACAACATAGGGAAAACCTGGCATCAAACATACAGTGTTAGCTAACCTAACATTACACACAACACAGCATGCAGAACCCGTCTTATCCTCTTCTGTTCAGACTTCAGATTCTCTTCATGAAGATGCATTTGAGACAGGAAGTGGCTCACATTTGTAAGAAGCATTTTGATCTACTTTTGCTTCCTCAGTTAGGAATGTGATTAGTGGTGCCTAGCGGTTATATCGCGCCCCATGTACAGAGGCTGTTAGTCCTCATCGCAGCAGCCATGGGTTTGAATCTGACCTCTGCCCTTTGCTGCACGTCTTCCCCCGGCCTCTCCTCCCAAAAGTTCCTCTCTCTCTCTACAACTGTCTTATCCAATCAAGGCAAAATAAATAAATAAAAATACCAATATGAATGTGATTTTATCCTTTGCTGCCAACAAGGAATATCTATAATAATATATTAAAGCGATGCATACGTTGCTGGTTGTTGAAATTGGCTGTAATCATTCAAGACTTCTTCTTGGTTTTAAACTTTTTTTTAAACAACTTTTATATTAATTTTACTAGTATAGCCATACATATTTCTATTTGCATGTTCACAAAAATACAGAGCACACAGTCTGTAATAGACAATAATAAAGAGTTTTTTTAATGTTTCAGGGGAGATTTATTACCTCATGGAGCAGAGGAAGGTTTCATTGGAGGAGCTGGACTCTGTTCCTCTGGACCATGTGTGAGTAGTTATACTAGTGTTCATACTAACAGTTATCTTTGGCAAGAAATCAGATAAACTGCAGGGCTCCAATATTCCAGAAAAGTATTTCACCAGGGTGACGAGCACAGCTGCTCTTTATTCAGTCAGGTGTGATCCAAACATCGCCCTGATGAAGTACATTTCTGGAACATTGGAGCCCTGCAGTGTGCAGTCCGTCTTTTTCTTTGCTTCAGTGACTTCTTTTCCCGACTCTGCACCGGGCCTTTTTGTTTGGATGTTTGTGTGTTTTCTCGATTGTTGTACAAGAAACGACATAAACACATAAAAAACTACAAGGTCTTTCCAAACCATGAAATCTGGATAGTGGGTCTAGTTAACATTTATTTTATCACTCGCATCCAGTATAATTTTTTCTCTCTCTGGATGTGTAAGTAAACATTCAGGAAATGTCAATCTGGTTTTAAACAGCTGTTAATGTATTTCCACAGGAATAACAGAGTATGTTCACAGTACAGCCTAGCCTTATGTTTGACTATGAAATTATATTTTCTTGTACACACTGTGGTAATGGCGCCTTTCCTTTTCATGATTAGATTTGGGCCAGATCCTGTCTGGCAGCCTGGTACTTTGCATAGCAGCCTTTTCCATTAGTGTATGAATGTGTGTTTATATGACCGTACTGTAAAGCCCTATGTGTGGTCAGAAGACGAGAAAAGGGCGATCTAAGGCTTAAACATTTACCATTTCCTTTAGTGTCTATGGAACACAAACATGTTTTGATTCTTCTATACAGACACATGAGGATGATTTGTTCACCCCTCCCCTGAATTGGTTTATTCTATTGTCCAACCGTCCTCCATGGAGTTTGGAGTACATTCGGCTTTTAAGATGTACATATTCACTGAGTGGCTGTTTGAGTTTCCTGTATTATCGTCGCAGGCTGGGAGAAGCTGGAGACCTGGTGCCAGTGAGAAATGAAGGCCGAGGCTCTGAGGGCTTCCTGGAGCACATCTTTAAACATGCTGCCAAAGAGCTCTTTGGTCTGGAAGTCCATGAGATCACATACAAGACCCTCAGGTGAGACATACAAGACCCTCAGATTTACTCTGGTTTGACTTACTTTAGCTCCCATGGAGGAAGCCATGCTTTAATCCTCCGTATCTTATCAAAGAAAGACACATAGTATCTTATTGTCGGGTCTTATGAATGTTGACTTCACTCCTGACGAGCACCGCGTTGGTTTTGTAGGAACAGGGACTTCCAAGAAGTGACTCTGGAGCGGGACGGGGAAACTCTGCTGCAGTTTGCTGCTGTCTATGGTTTTAGGAACATCCAGACTCTGGTTCATCGGATGAGAAAGGGACGTGTGCCTTATCAGCTTGTAGAGGTGCTGTCCTGCCCAGGAGGTAACACAATGACCACAGACATCTGAGAAATGTTTATTGCTTTAAATTTCTACCACTCCTGGTTTCAGCAGATTACTGTATGAACGTTAGTTAGAACACCTCGTCCTCTAGTATCTGCTGCTGTAGTTGTTTTTTTTTTGTGTTTCCTATCAGGGTGCTTAAGCGGTCGTGGTCAGGCGGAGAGCGACATGGTTGGCCGGGTGGATAAAGCTCTGGTGCAACAGATGGAGGAGGCCTACAGCAGCCTGCCGGTCTGTCTCCCAGATGTCAACCCTGCCCTGCACACTCTCTATCAGGACTGGCTGCAGGGCCAGGACTCTCCACAAGCCAGCACACTTCTGCACACCCAGTACAGAAACGAGAGTCAGGTCCACACACAGCCCCCACACATGCAGTGGTGAGGAGAAAGACATGCAGTTAACTGAATGGAGGCTGTCTCTGGTCGATTGGACCATCACATTGTCCATGCTGGGACCATAAAGGACAAGCAGAGGACCAGTGAAGATTCAAAAGGTGCAGTTCGTCCATTTGGCCACCGGAGGGAGATGTGTGTATTTAAATCAGAGGGTCCTCTGTGCTGACTGCTGACCCTGTGACTATATGATAAGAAGAGTCAGGAAAAACACACACTTCTGTTTTATGCAGACTTAATCAGTAATGTCAGGAAGCTGCAGGTAATGGCTGTCAAAAGAAAAGTTGAGAGTCCCCTAATCCACGGGCTTTTGTGAGAAATGAACTCTGTAGCCGGTGTGAACTATTTGTCAATGAATGCACAGAGCAATAAACCACTGACAAATCAGCAAAGAAGATTTAAGCACATCGAGAGCTCATGTACTGCACGTGTGGAAGCCAGACTTACATTTAAGGAGTCTAATTTATTCCAAATGTAAACTGTCCAGTATTAAATCTGTTGATTTACTTTCTAGTCAAGTTTTCTCCACACTGTCATCACACTTATTGACATCTATGCAACAGTGTGATCATCGTATCTCAACAGTCGTATACAAGACACGCTGCTCTACGATTAAAGGAGATAAAAATATTTTTAATAGCTCTAAATAAGTAGAAGGAGGGCTTTAGCAGCCCAGTGTTTGGTTTATCCATCTCAGTAAAGAGTCATATTTTTATTTTATTTTAAGGTACAAGATGACTTCCTTTACGTTGTCACTTCTGTTTCCATTCCACAAACAAATATTCTTATGGTAAGTGTTGTTGTTTATAAAGATCAAACATGAACGTGCTAAAATGAACTAAAATGAACTAAAAATGTCCAAACAAATGAAGTGTTTGTTCATTTCAATGTAGAGGCTGAACAATGACATGAATGTGTGCCAATAAATCAATCCTCATCTCCTTAGAGTGCTTCTTCTCTGTTGCACCACAACAACACTCATGATTAGATACAAGTGAAGGAACGCGAGATAATACATACGTTTAATTTGATTCATATTCTTCTGTCTTTTCATGTAAGTGTTTGAGCCTTTGAAGATGCATTATCCAGATTGTGACAGTAGTGCTGAAACAATAACTTCGAAAAATAAAAATACAACCTAACAAGAACAGTAAGAGTCAAATGTTTTCAGCTTTCATTTTCAAAGAACAATGGATGGATCACTGAAGACAAAATATGTTTCATTTTGTTGTTTATTTCCCTATTTTTCTTTTTTCAATTTACATACTTTATTCATCCCTGAGGAAAGTTCTGGTTTTACATTCTGTTATTTAGAGACATGCTTCTCACAGACATGGCTGTGGCTCGGTTGGTAGAGTCGTCGTCTCTCAATTGGAAGGTCGAGGGTTCAGTCCCCAGCTCCTGCAGCAACATGTCTGATGTGTCCTTGGGCAAGACACTTAAACCTGAATTGCTCCTGCTGCTTCGTCGGTGGCGTGTAAATGAGTATGAATGGCATTCTGATGTTCTCTGTCATCAGTGTGTGAATGTGTAGGCGTGACATGTGGTGTAAAAGTGATTTGAGTAGTCAGAAGACTAGAAAAGTGCTATACAAGCTCAAGTCCATTTACCATTTAGAATAGAATCAGCTTTATTGGCCAGGTATGCTTACACACACACAGAGAGAATTTGTCTTCAGTAACTGTGCTCTCAGTGTACAAAGTTAAACATAATATAAGCACAAAAAAAAACTAATATATACAAGGATTACCATTACATATGCATAAATTACACACATGCACAAACAGGACCTGTGGACCAGCATTAGTGGAGAGATGTCAGAGTGGGGCTGCTACAAGCTGCGATGCAGGAAGCGGCGAGCTGTTGGAGGTTTTGTGACTTACTCAAGGGCACCTCGGCAGTGTTCAGGAAGTGACCTGGCACCTCTCCAGCTACCAGACCTACTTCCATATTTTGGTCCGGATCGGGACTTGAACCTGCAACCCTCCAGTTCCCAACCAACCGCCCTTATTGCTAGTGTTGCTGGGATGAAAAAAAAATCTAAACTAAAAGATTCATGGTGTAGGTTGGAGGGAGTGTCAAGTTTGTGCATTAACAACTGAGATGGAGGCAAACTCTAGAAATTCCTAAACATGCATTTGCTCTGCCTAAGCCATGTTAAATGACTCTTTTGATGCATTTCCAATTAAATTTTGTGAGACGTGACATTTGATGATGTAATCCTGGTGATCTTTGCAAAGACGGGGCACTAGTCAGGTTGTAGAGGTCGAATAGCAGTACTATTGAGTTTCATTGAAATGTGTTTTTTTTACCCATTTTGAAAGTTTGAACCTTTCAAAGAATCAACAGCAGGAAAGCTGGGACTGCTTTTTGGTTCTTAAGTCTACAACTTACTGGAAGTGCAATACATTACTTTCGATGATGCTTGATTCATGCATAAATAGGAAAATAAGTGAAGTGAGATTCATGGTATTTGACAAGAAGTGACTGTGTGGGTAGATTGTTTTGCAAGAGACTTCAGCCGCTGAGTACAGTTTAGTCAGTAACGAGCATTTCCAAATCTTTGATCTAATGAGAAACAGGGTTTACACACACACGCACACACACACACAGAGCAGATAAACTAACTTCAAAAGTCAATGTCTCATTTCCTTTGTAAACCACACTGTGTCTTTTAAGCTCATGTGTGACACCTAGCCTGTTAGTCTGCCAGTCAGCTGTGTCTTGGGTAGCCGGCCTGCAGCCCAGCTTGCAGGATGAAAGCCCATTGGTGGAGCTGTGTGTTAGGACTGCTCTGCATACCTGCTGAAGTTGCACTCAGCTTTAGCCTGGGTGAGTTTGTGTGTGAATGAGAAATTAATGCAAAAGATGGATAAGTTTTAGGTGCGGATTCAAAGCAGTGCAGATGTTTACCATGCCGAGTCTGAGTCATCTGTTCCCGTTTCTGTGAAAGCAAGGGTTGAAAATGAATTTATTGATAATTAGCTACAGTAAAAAAATATAGTTTTAATAATGCTTGCTCGTTTATTTTTTTTACAAAATGTAATTCTAAGATCACCATTAACGGAAACATATCAAATCTGAGTGGTTGAGAAGATAATTGGGTCAGTAACATGGATGAACTATATTCTCCCTTAAAGATTTGTTTGACATTTTCCTTTAAATGCTCTTGAGGTGAATTGTGGGATTCTTGCCCTTTTATGTTATATAATAAGAAGGAACTAGTAGGCCTAACTTTGTTTTTTTTAAAGTATAAGGTGTCTTTGAAATGTAGGAGAGTAGAAGTACAGTTAGCATAAACTGGAAATACTCTGGTGCAGTACAAGTAATTAACACAAAATTGTACTTTGATATACTCAGTAAAAGTCATTCAAAATTCATCTCTTCCTGGCAGTTTCTCAAGAGCCCCCGTCCATCTCTCTAATGAGAGTTAACTCATCTGCTGAGATCACATGCTCCACATCACTGACTGGTGCACAGGGGTTCACCTTGTACAGGTACTTCAATGGCAACAGGCAGATTGTGTACCTGTACTTGGTGAATGGAACAGTCGCCAAGACGACTATAGCTGCTGAATTTAAGCGGCGACTTCATGTATCTCCAGTCCAGATCAGTGATGGCCAGGGGTTCACCTTGCAGTTCTCTCTGCTGGGAGAGAAGGACCTGGATGTCTACTTCTGCAGCTGGAGCTACATAACACCAATTACATACTCTGGAAAAGGCACCATTATCATTCTAAGAGGTTGGTGAGAACCAATCGTGTTCAAACATGCAGATGCACTGTCAGTTCATTTAAATGTACTTCTATCCCTTTGTTTAACTTTTTAACTTTTAATTACAGAAAAAGATCCCAAGGAACAATGCAAGAATCACATTTTGAAACACATCTTGATCGTCTCGAGCATTACAGCATTCACTGTCATATTAGTATCCATCATTGGAGCACTCATAGTGAGATGCAATCGAGTAAGTACCACTGTAAACAGAAGGACATACTCTCATACTCATGCAAAGGCAATTCTGTTACAATTAATGTTTTCTTTTGTGCTTCTACAGTTCAAAGCATATTTTAGACCCGCCAGAGTCGAAATACCAGCCAGACCTACCAGGCCTCAGCCTGTTTCTCCTCAGCAGACATTTCAACATTATCCATACCTAACCACACAGTTATGCTCTATGGAACACAGGGGCCTCCTGTAATCCTAAGAATGGATGCCATGGTAAAGCCATGAGATGAATAATCTTGAGAAAAGTTCATGGCTCAGAGGATTTGTAATAGTGTATGTTTTGAGTCAGAAGCTCACCATATGTTCTCAGCACAGAAAAGATGTCTCGCATTTTGCCTTGCTTTTCATTTCCTGTCATGTAAAAATGTATGTTTGTTTGCACAAAAATGATCGAGCTACCACATCCTGGCTGATACAGATGTGTGATGCATGTAAACAGTGTAAGTGAGAAGAAAAAAAAAAGCAGAGCAAGCTGCTATTCTACTTCAAATGTTACATTACATAAGATATACTGTGGTGTTTGCTGGTATATGTATTTTCTTTGTAGGTCATATAAAGAGTTTCATATTTTTTAACAAGTGTGCCTGATTTGATGTGAACATTAAATGTACGCTTTTTACCATTTCACTATTGTCTCCTTGTGTTTTAATACTGTCACCACTGCATCCTTATACAGGATGAATAATTCTCATTATATACTAGTATTGCACAATTAGGACCTGTTTCTTTACTTTTATCTTAACCTTAGAGAGAAACTTCAGTGAAGAAATACTTGTGATCAAATATGATAGATTATCATGAAACAATTTAATTAATTGAAAAACCTAAAAGGATACCCATTTGTTAATGCAATCTGTCCTGATTTAGTAATTACCACAGAGGAATAGTGCTGTTTCAAGATTGAATATTCTGTTTATTTGTCATTTTCCTTATCTGCATACATATGCAAAAATATGAAATGCTGTTCTCGGCCTCCAGAAAGACAAAAAAACAACAACAACAACAAATTTAGGAATAAATCACAGCTAAAAGTACTCTAAACATTAGTTTAGTTGATGTACACTCGTGTACACTGCTCCTGCGGAACCCTGTGCAGCGAATTGTCGTGCCTCCACGGACAGTTGTGGGTGTAACACAAGGTGTAGCTTTGAAATATGTTGCAATGATAAAACAAAATAACTACATTATAAAGTTATTATTGGCAAAAACAAACAAAAAAATCGTTTCAGTACGCAAAAAAAAAGGCATAGCTGTTAGCATCAGGTAGCTAGGTGAGCCTGTCTCCGAATAATATCCAGGAAATACAAACGTTGTTTTCCTTGGCTTTAGCTCTCAGTCCTGCTGACTGTCCACAGCTCAAAGCAGTGGCAGCAAGGCGAAACAGCTTACTAAATACCACGAAAAGAACACAGTGAATGTCCTATTGTTGGTTTTAAAGTCACACATCTTGTCTGGAGCCAGGGGGGAACAAACACAGTGGATTTTGTGGTAGACAGCCTTTTAGTCAGGGAAGAAGATGAGCGGCCATAAACTGCTGTTTTCTGGACTGAAGTTGTGGACTTCTGGATCATGTAGATGGACAGGTCGACATCATGATGGTGAGGATTTCTTTGAACTCTTCTGTATTTATTATAATGATAAGTTAGCCCTGCAGAGTTGCAGAGTTCATTCTCCTGCCAAAGCAGCACAACATTTAGTTACTAAAAGGTGATTAAGTTGCTTTTGTAACACATTGATTGAATTTATCAGAAACCTTTAATAAAGAGAATTCACTCTACAATTCGGCACATACCCAATGTAGCAACCAGCACTAATCTCTGTTAAATGTCATCTAACAAACTCTTTTTTTCAAACACAAGTCAGGAGCACTTTCCCTGCCCATGAACTTATCTTGGGAGTGCCTGATAAACATATTTCAGTCCAAAGTGAATTTTCTGCTGTTTCTGCAGGTGTGAATAGGAGAGGAAAGGCGGCATCTTTTTCCTCTTGCAGTCCTAAGGTGTGCATTGTTGGAGGTGGTCCAGCTGGATTCTACACAGCCCAGCATTTGATCAAGGTATGTCCTACTTTGACATTAGGATGGGCTTCCCAATCGTTTTGGCCAGCGACCCTCAAAATAAAGGTAGCCTACTAGAGACTGGGGACCGCCACTGTCCTTGGAGATGGTTAAATCTTCAATGCTCACACACGAACACACTGGCATTAGAACAAAACTAAAGAACAGAGCATCCTAAAAAGCACAATATTGTTTTAATAATGAAGAAAGGCGAGAAGCAGAAGACAAGTAGTCTCCACTGACTGGACATACAAAAAGTAATAAACAGACACACAGGTGATGTCTGTGTGTGTTTTGAAGTGTAAAAACCAACAAACATCGTTGCAGTCATGTGCAAACTTACATTTTAAGAATGATTTTACACATTGCTGTGATTTCACTATAAATCTCACCTAAAGACCATCGTTTTAAATAAATGCTTTTTTTTAAACACAACTTTATCATAACAAAGTCAATGACATATTTAACAAGACATAGTTTTTAGTTTATTTGATATTTTAAGGCTGTTCAGTTTAAGAAGTTTCAGCTTTACTAAAATGAAAATGTTCCTGCCGACATTTTTAAAACATGTTCTCACTAAAGGTGTTTACTGATGGCTGTTTTATGTTCTTTCAATGATTGGGCTCCAAGGTGTGTCCAAGACAAATAATCAATCCAAACTGGCAAATACATCGTATGCCCCTCCCTTCTTCCTCTCCTTTCAAACATGAACTGATTTCACCTTTTGTGCTGAAGTAGATGCTTTATAAATAAATGACGTTACCTAAAACCCCCACAGGCCTGTGATAATAGGAACAGGAAAAACTGAAAGTTTCTACAAAGATCGTATTTCTGACCCACCTGTCAGATCACAAATATATCTTAAAATACAGTTTGATACAAAACTGTATGAGGTTTATTATGATGAAGCAATACATGCCTAGTCATTGCCTACAATTTAGCTGGAGTTATTTTATCTTTATTATTTTTATAGCCATGCTATAAATGGTGTGAGTTATGATGAAGGAGAGAATGAGTTTTATTATGCTTCATGTAGCAGTTATCATAACTTAAGTTCATTCCAGTCTCATTGTGAAACTCGTACATGAATGTTCTTTATCGTTGGAATTTTGTTGTTTGGAAATTTACTTCTTCAACTTTCCAAGATTAACCACCATGAATTCTGAAAAAAACCTCTCAATAGTTTAACATTCCTTCATCTATTGAATCATTTTCTGATGGTTTTTTTTACAAGTTTATGCTCATTGTACATGTGTTGAGTTCCTCTTTTCCTTTTCATTGGAGTCGGCTGGCTACTGGTAAAACGATGTGACTTAAAATAACAAGTTGTTTGGACTTGGCTGAAGGACAAGTCCCTCTCAGACAGCAGCCCATTAGCAATACATATTAAACACATGTAATGCTGATGGAAACATTTCTTAGTTTGTCAAGTATTGTCAGAAACCAGAAAGTATTGGGCAAATATTTCCACCCGTCAAAAGACAAAGAAAAGTCATTCTCATTCATCCTCATGGGTCCATAGATATTTTTGCTTAATCTCAGCATTTCACTATGAATCCCAAAGTTGGAACAATTGTCAGACCACTGCCATCCACTGAGCCACACTGTTCTATGAAAAGCTAAAAACAACTCCCACCATAGGGAGACCTTTCCCCAGCAATTGCATACTTCTAAAAGCTTCTATTCTACTGTATTAAATGTATTAAATTTCCTTTTTCCCATTGTGTCTCTCCTTTTCCTGCTCCTAGGCCCGTCAAGATGTTGAGGTGGACGTCTATGAGCGGCTGCCAGTCCCCTTCGGCCTGGTCAGGTTTGGAGTGGCCCCTGATCATCCCGAGGTCAAGGTGTGTAATGCTAAATATGTGTCTATGAGAAAGGATGGTCATACTATGCTGTTTGGGTATTTTAATAATTCATGCTTGAATTAAGAAAATGCCTGTCAGCAGGTTTTTAAAATAGCCATTCCCCACTTGTGCAGATGTGGAGTCAGGCTGCAGGCTTTGTGATTTGACGGTGTGCAGTGTGACCTAAAAGGAAGTGACAGCAAAGTGTTGGACAGTAAAGATAAACTCATTACACTTAGTGATGCATGCTTGTATTAGTTCTCAATCCAATTAGAAGTTGCAACCAAAAAAGTTGGATTTCAAACCTTTGGACAGGTGTTGAGAACTAGCATGCTTGCTAAAACACTTAAACAATGCATCTGGTTTATCCAATGTATCTGTGATGTCCATGCCAAGTAAAGTCTATTATTATTATAGAATTAACTCTATACAATCTCTTACACATCAGGATGCAATTTAGAGACATTTTGCGGTATTTTTTTTGCCTTTATTGCATTGGACAGCTGAAGAGAGACAGGAAATGTTGGGAGGAGGGAGAGGGGGGGTATGACATGCAGCAAGGGGCAGAGGATGGATTTGGACCCAAGGCTGCTGTGACGAGGACTACAGCCTCTGTACATGGGGCGCATGACATACCTGCTAGACTATATCCGCAACCCCAAGGATTCAATTTTAATTCTAGAATTTGCCTCACCATGTTTTTAAGTTTCAATGCACATCCATGGATACACTACAAACAGGAATTGTAAGACTTTTAAAACCCCTACCAATGTGCAATGACTAATCTTCAAAAGTGCTCCCACAACAAGCTGGTCCCTGTACTATTGTGAAATACATTAACCATGGTGAACTTCATTTTGCAGACTGAAATAGGTCAACAGCTAAATCAATCTTAGGAGAGGTTAATCTCCTCTACAGGAACTCTGAAATTCTTTCCTCTCAGTTCTAATAATTCTGATTTTTTTTATTTTTTTTTTATCCCCCCCCCCCCCCTCAGAACGTCATCAACACCTTCACACAGACGGCCAAACACTCCCGCTGTAGCTTCTATGGTAATGTAAACGTGGGGAAGGATGTGAGCGTCGAAGAGCTACAGCAAGCCTACCATGCAGTCGTACTGGTAAGAACAGGAAAGCCCAATGCTGCTCAGCTTGAAACTAGAAGAGCAGCGAGCAGCAATGATGAGGGTCCAAGCAGCTGCAGCTCTGCAGTCTTTGTTCCTTATTTAGTTGACAGGAAGCAAAGCGCCTCATTGGCTTAAAAATATCTGCATCATGTGAAGTTCTCTGTCTATGTTTGAATCTACTTTAAGAAACACATTATAAACTGTAGTGAAGGCGCCTTCACATGACCATGATGATGAAGCAATTTGAATAAAGATTGGCTTGAAATAGTATAATTTTTTTTTTTTCACACCATCTCTTTTCTTTTCTTTTTTTTTGTGTGACATAAGACATCATAAGGATGAAATCATTTCTACTCTAGTCTGAGCAGTTTAAAAGAGAGGTCAGCTTGATTGTTACAGCTTCAACCCTGAGGCTTAATCAGCCATCAGCTAATGTCTTGGTCATAATGTTTTTTTAACACTTCAAGCAGAAAAATGGAAGAATAAGTAACAAAATAAATATATAAAATAACAGGGCTCTAACATTGAGAGATGCTGCATGTAGCCTTTGTATTGTCTGTGGTTATATAGTGTGGTTCTCTGTTTGTTTGTTTGTTTGTTTGTTTGTTGGTTAGAGCTATGGGGCCGAGGGAAACAGGAGTATGGGGGTGCCAGGAGAAGACTTGGCTGGTGTTTACTCTGCCAAAGACTTTGTGGGCTGGTACAACGGACTCCCAAGTTGTCGACAGGTAAGCCTAATGGTTTAAGTCAAGTGAATGCCTCCTTATACTTTGGGTAAAAATTCAGCTCAAAGCATGTGAGAGATGATTCAATCTGTCACCTCTATGAACTCATTTCTGCTCCTTTATCATTAAATCTCTGATTCTTTCTGATGTCTCTTCCATGCAGCTGAGTCCAGACCTGAGCTGTGAAACAGCTGTGGTAACGGGACAGGGCAATGTGGCCTTGGATGTAGCAAGAATCCTGCTGTGTCCCATTGACATTTTAAAGGTGAGGAACACACAGCCTTGGCTATCCAAGATAAGATGTAAAAAATAGAGGAGATGGGTTTTTTATTCTTGACCGTAACATTTTCAAAAGAAACTTGACTGTTCGTCCTTTGGCAGATCACAGGATGCTCACTGGTTGCTTGAAGCATAGTTTAAAAATATAAAATGTAGTAAAGATGATCAACCTGAAGAGAAGTTGTTTAATGTTTTTGTTAAACATTGCACTGCCTGGTATCTTGACTTTATTGGCAGGTACTGACGTTGCACTATTGGCTTTTTATCGGCTATAAGAATCCTAAAAGCTCTTCAAGCAACTTTGGCAAGGAGTAAAAACAATGCTGCTTTAAATATGATAATAACAGACCAAATGATTTATCATAATTTCACCACCTGAATACATCTGCATCAACATAAAGATAAAAAGATGTTATGGAAAGTTTGAAAAAAAAAGATCATACAGTGAGGATGAACCAAACCACAGTGCTCTGAACATTTTCAACAGAGACAAGTCGAGCTTCAGACACGGGTGAGATCAGCTGTGTTGGGGGGGGGGGGGGGGGGGTAATGGTATTCATAAGGAGTGACTGCTGCATGTTTAATATATGATACGGGAAATTTGTCTTGGACTCACAGTGCGTCACTTCCATTCGAATCAATAGATAAAAACAATAGAAAAACACATCCACATGTAAACAGGCACATTCCAATGCAAGACAACACAACATTTATTGCACAAGATCTGCTAAAACACATCATGAGAGATAAGAGAATATAAAAAACATATAGGAACACCATGACACTATTGCACAACCCGCACAGCCTCACAAACAATCATGGATCATGGACAAATCTAAAACATATCTATATGTAGCTGAACACACACAATTGGAGTATTGTAAAAAGTGAAATTCTGGCTTTGTAATGTGCTCGATGTGAGCCTCATAAACCCTGCTACGTCAGCGGCATGTGAATGTGTATGAATAGGATTAGTTACTTCTCATGGTCTCTTCACATAGCAGCCTCTACCATCAGGGTGTGAATGTGTAGGTGTGACCTGCGGTGTAAAAGTGCTTTCAGTAGTCTGAAGGATTGAAAAGCGCTCTCCAAGCTCAAGTCTATTTACCATACCTTGTAATTTTGGTTACAACTCCAGCCTAAAATAACAGGACACTAAAGAATGTGCAATTATTGGCCCTCTTACAGTAGTTTTGCCTATTTATTCAAGAAGCTGGAATGGATAATTTTTTATTTTTTGCAGAAAACTGACATCACGCAGCCCGCCCTGGAGGCTCTGGCTGAGAGCCACGTCCGCAGGGTGCTGATTGTTGGCAGGAGAGGACCCATCCAGGTCGCCTGCACGATAAAGGTATGAATTAGTTTGATAGAAACGGCCACCTCTGAAGCCAATTCACAAATGAAAAAAACTGCAGTTCCTCAAGTATCTGCTTGTGACGCTGACTCCAAAAGTCCCGCATGTCACATACACACACTCAAAAAATGATCTGGTCTGATTAGTTCATGTCTTTATCGTCACACACTGTGCAGGGGTATGAATTTTTTTCATAACTTTGATTTTATGAATGGTACAGTTGTGTATAATTAGGGGCGTGGCCAATCTGACTGCAAGCGAGCGTGTTCTGGCGGTTTGTCAGGAGGCATGAGGCCTGCCTCAGCTCCATCTCTTCATCATAAAAGTATGATGTAGTCGGGGCGCTTAAGGCGCAGTGGCTGTTGCGCGCGCCCCATGTGTGGAGGCTGTGGTCTTCCGGGCAGGCGGCCCAGGCTCGAGTCCTGCCTGTGGCTCCTTTCCCGCATGTCATTCCTTACTCTCTCTCTCCCTGATTTCTGACTCTATCCACTGTCCTATCTCTCCATTAAAGGCACAAAAAGCCCATTTTATTATCTTTTTTTCTTTTAATTAAAATGAAAGTGTGATATAGTCAACCGCCTGGATGGCTTCCAAAACAGACCGTTTGTGACAATGTGTGACATCACTCGGGCTCAGTCCATGTTTATTTACAGTTTATGGTTTGATAGAGAGGAGAATGAAAAACATTCACCATTATCAAACCTTTAAAAAATGAAAAAACATCTTTCAGCTATAGCCACCTCTTGCCTTACTTACATTACTGTGGCTTTGGAGGGATGCTTGAAGGAAAGGCTGGGATTCTTTGGCTGAATATTTAAAAGGTCTTACTTTCTTTGACTAGTTTTCTAAAAGTTGCCAGCCAGCTCTAAAATACTTAATAAGAGACGCAGGATGGCTCAGTTAGTAGTCTTCCCCTCGACGCCCTCAATCAATTCCAGCCCTCGTTCCTTTGCAGCACGTCATCCCTGATCTCGCTTTGTATTTCCTCTCTCTCTTCAGATGTTCCAGCTCATAAAGTCAAACGTCCTGCTACCACCAACCAAGAATCTGTACTTGTCAAATATTTAACTCTTACTTTATAACTGTTTATTCATTATGTTAAAGTCATTATCAAAGCTGTTTAGCTTGTCAAATTATCTCTTAAGGGTCACATACGGTATTATGCAAAATACACACTACCGTGTTTTTCAAGCACTAAAATGTGTCCCTAGTCTGTCTACAAACCCCCCAATTCTTCCAGCCTCTTGTTTATTTTCTTTGTTCTCCTCGTCTACAGGAGCTCAGAGAAATGGTGAACCTGCGGGATACCAGACCGGAGATGATGGCAGCTGATTTCGAGGGTGTCACAGAGGCCCTTAAAGGTAAGGTGTTGTCAGTGTACGTCTTCTTTGAGGTTTCGACTTCCTTTTTACTGTCTCAGCCGTTTACTCTATGCGTGCACTTGGCAAGAGTAGAAGTGTTCATCTTTCAGGAGTCAATAAGCTTCACGATAGGCCACATAAAGAAATGTATTATCATGAAGTAGAACAAGAAAGCAAGACAGGTTGAATTGTTTGTTTCTCTGTGAGATAAAGACATGTTGAAGGTGTGAGTTAAAAAAAAAGAAACCCGACTTTGAAAAGGTCAGAGTGGCTGTTGAAAATAGTCAGCGGAAATGTGTGCTGTGGTTTAACAGCATAGACGAGCCCTATTGAGACCTATAGGCCATGTGCCGTATGAGGAATGGAAACTGTGAACCAGTAAATACAAACACTGCTTTCTGTTGTTATAGGAAGCTGCAGGTTCAGTAAAGTCCTTGAGAATCATTATTAATCATCCAGCTGGATGGTTCATCCGCCTGTTCTTGTCCTTGCTAATGAAATGACATTGGTGCTGTCTGATACTGCTGAGCATGTTCAGGGAAAGATTGAGCACAGCCTCCTCGCTCCACTGCGAGTGGCTAGTTGTGAGAACCTTGATCCTACCTCTGTTAAACAGGGTAAGCAGTCAGTGAAGGGTGATAAGAAACTGGTGCTTGTTTCTGTTGGATTGCCTGATATATTAGCGTTGCTGCCACTATGACTGGTTGGTGGTTTCTGAAGAACTTCAGAAAGCAGGCTCAATGTCTGACATCGAGTGCTACATTCTGACACCTCTTGCTCTTTGGGTGGTTGTGTCATGTACTAACTGTGAACTCTGGGACCCAAAATCTCTGCTTTGTTAGAGGTTTGTTAACACAACAGTTCTGACTTTTTTTATGCAACTGCTGCAAGTATGTTCTTTGAATCTGACAAATAAACCAACTTTGCCAGTTCTAAAACAGTATTGTGGTTTCTGATTTTGTCAGTGTTGTGGTTGCATGGTTTTTAAATCATTTAAATGAGACATGCTCATATGCACTCATTTCTCAAAGACACAGCCACACTTGCACAGTTTTTGGACTATTCAAAAATGGGCAGATCAAGCATGCATTAAAATGCTAAAAATAGTTCATTAACTATTTTACGTGTTGGTAGACTATCTGGGGAATAAATTGAACTCCTGGGATAAGAAGTCAATGACAATTTTTGTAAAAAAAAACTAAACTAAACTCTTAGACCAAACAACCATTGACATTCTGGACTATATCCCCTTAATATTTAATAAAACTAAACCAATAAATAAAAGCTGTTCATATAGCTTTAAGAGTTTTTAAGTCAAGGAAAGTCCAAATAACAATGTTTTGGAGGGCAAACAAATGTCACAGAACTTAATTTTAAGTATCTGTGCTGTTGCAGATTTACCAAGGCCCAGGAAGCGTCTTACAGAGCTGATGTTAAAGACGGCCCTGGAAACCCCAGAAGAAAAGGAGCGGGAGAGGCGGAACAAGGCATCCCGCACCTGGGGCTTTAGATTCTTCAGGAGTCCCGTTGAAATCCTGGCTGACCCTGACCACAAAAGAACAGCTGGCATCAGATTGGCAGTCAACAGGTTGGAGGTAAAAAAATACATATTAGGGTTTTAAATCTCAGCATCCCCCTCATGCTGATGTGCAGCCGCTCAGTACATCGGTCTGAATAATGTAAGTTACCTCTGTCCGCTCAGGGTTCAGGTGACGCATCCCGGGCAGTGCTCACTGGAGAAGTGGAGGATGTGACCTGTGGCCTGGTCATTAGCAGTATCGGCTACAAGAGCCTCCCCATCGATCCGTCAGTACCGTTTGACCAACGCAAAGCCATCGTCCCGAACAACATGGGCCGTGTTCAACAAGCTGCAGGTAAATTCCTTTCAGAATAAAACCACTAAGCAAGCTAGAAACTTTGTAAAAAAAAAAACGTGTATCCAAAAACGTGTGAATCTTTCGTCTTCTAGGTCTATATTGTAGTGGCTGGCTGAAAACAGGGCCCACTGGAGTGATCGCCACCACCATGAACAATAGTTTTGATACTGCAAGGTCCCTGGTGGAAGACCTGGACTCAGGAACGTTGGTTGTATCTGCTGCAAAACCTGGTTCACAAAGCATCAGTGCTCTGCTGGACAAGAGAGGTACTGTACCGGGTTGTTAAATCATCCTCTGTTACCTGATCAGAGAGTTGATATAAAAGCCAGTCGAAGGCTATGATCAGACGGTCATGCCAATCATCCACGATACTCTGGCCCTTTCACTCAGAGATTGGACACTGATTGCAATATTTCAGTTTGGAATCTGACCTCAGCTACTACAGAATTAGTGATCAAAGGCGTTGAAAGTGCTTCTATGACTTACATGTGCAGGCCTGGTATGATGACCTCTAGTGATCGTTGTACGACTAATTCACAAATAACTCAATTACTTTTAGAAACACTCGCCAAGAGTAAGGAAAAGTATGATCTCTTTTTGAAGAAGATGTTTATGGGCTTTCAATATAAAAAACAAAGATAATTCTTGGAATGAATGAGCCAGTGGAAGGTTGAGGGTTCGAACCCCTGCTCCTGCAGCCACATGTTAGATGTGTCCTTGGCCAAGACACTTCCTGCTGATTCGTCGGCGTGGTATGAATGGGATTAGTTACTTCTGATGGTCTCTTTACATAGCAGCCTCTACCATCAGTGTGTGAATGTGTAGGTGTGACATGTGGTGTAAAAGTGATTTGAGTAGTCAGAAGATGAGAAAAGTGCTTTATTAGCTCAAGTCCATTTACCATTTACTGCTACGGCAGTGGTATACAAAATGTGTATGACTGAATTATGAAACACTGATGGACTGATTTACATAGGAGCCTCTGTGTGTGAATGTGTGACCTGTGGTGTAAAAGCGCTTGATTAGTCAGAAGTCTAGAAAAGCGCTACAACCTTGCAGTAGTGTGCCGGTCCACATTAAATGATGGCTCGCCATGTCACACGGAAAATATTGTGTTGATTTGAGTGAATATGTGCAAATCTAATTCTGACAACCTCAGAGCAGACAACACTGAAACCTCTGCACTGGCTCCCTGTGGCTTGTTGGATAAATTCTCACACTCACTTTTAGAGTCCTTCACGGTCAGGCCCCATATTTGTAAGAAGTCATCCACCTGTATTCACCAGCCAATTCACTACGGTCAAACACCCTACACCTGCTGTCTGTCCCACAGACACATTTTAAGACTCATGTTGAATGTGGGTTTGAGGCCATACTGCCAATCCTTGGAATTCCCTGCCCATCTCATTACATTCTTCTGGCTTTCAGAGTCTTTCAAAAAGCAGCTGAAAACATTCATGTTTAGACAAGCGTATGGTTAATAATGTCCTCCCAGTCTACCAATTGATCTGTGGCAATTATTGTTCCTGGGTCAAAGCAGGATTTTATAATGTCGGTCCATGAACTACTCATTTGTAGGGCCCGGCAGATATGGACATTTTTGGGCCGATCTTAAGGGATAGATTTTCACACATTTATTGTGTTGATGGCTCAAATGCAGTTATCATACGCTTGTGCAAAAGATAAACAGTATATAGGCAAGACAAGGCGGTCACTCAACTGGAAAGTAACTGCTCATGTACGTACGTGTGTCACTGCTTGACACTCTGGAGAGTAGTAATGTTTGTTATAATCCATATAGCAGACTCTGCTGGTGACAGCCAGAAAGAGAAATGCTAATGTAAAACAACGTTACTCAAATGAAATGCTATTTGACTGGTGAATAAATCTTGTAATATCGGCGCATATCTGCAATAAAATTAGCCGATACTGTTTAATGGATTTGATAATATCGGCCGATATTATCGGCTGGCCGATATTATCGGCTGGCCGATTAATCGGTCGGGTTTACTTGTTTGTTAATTTTTTTTATTATGTGTATGTTGTACTTGATGATGTAAAGCCCTTTGTGACCTTTGTCTGTAAAAAGTGCTATAAACAAACTTTATTTACCTGCTGACTTATGCTGTGAACACACCAAACCCGAAAAAAATATTCCCGTCGCGTTGATCAAATTTATTGAAGCAAAATTTCGCCCCTCTGACACTGAAGCGTTTGTTTTCGTCTCCTTCTCGTATAATCAGCCACAGTGGATACTGTTATCGCTGCCTTTTACCTGTTGATCTCTGTGTTTACAACATCCTTTGGAGCTGCACACAGCTCTGTGAATATCACTGTTTTCTTCACCGCTTTCTTCAGGATTACGACCGCTTTCAGTGCTACTGCAGGCTAACTACTCCAGTTGTGCAGCTCCAGATGTTTCTCCTCCATTCCTGACGTCAGCCTTGTCATCATCTTCTGTCAATGATGATTGTCTGTCGCGTCAAGGCGTCAAGCGAATTTGCCGCTGAAGTTGAATATTTTGATAATTATTCGATTATATTCGCGTTTGGTGTGTACACAGAATTACACATCACGATTCAAGCTCAAATAAGGTGATTGAGTGGTAGGTTTGATTTTCCTGCGATTGCTAAATAAAAAAATAATCTAAAGACACATGACACATGCAGGCTGCTCAATAAGAGAACATTCATAAAGTGCTTTACATTACTTTACATTACAGAGTTACAATGATTTGACCCTGTGGGTTCAGTCAAATGCGTGTTGAACTACAATTAAACATTGTTGGTTTTTCATCTTCTGTAGGAGTGAAACCAGTGCTTTTCTCAGACTGGGAGAAGATTGACATTGTGGAGATGAAACAGGGTGAAGCCATTGGGAAACCCAGAGAGAAATTACTGACCGTGGAGGAAATGCTGCTGGAGGCTCGAAAGTGACTGAAGATCGTGGACACTTTATAACTTTTGCACTGTGGAATAAAAGCAGTTACCATGTTGGTTGGGACCTCGACCAATGACCTCACTGGGAGCAGAAATAAGTGTTAATCATGGACTAAGTTCATATTATACACAGTACACATTGGAGGTTTTGGGTACTGTTGACATTGTTATTCATGAACTTCATGTATGCTAAAAAGTCAAGTCTATACAGTAAAAATTTTTACACATTCAAATGTCACTGTAATGTATATTATAAAGCTGCACATTTTAAATACATTTTATTCATATATTATTTTATTCCTGACTTGGAGAAACATTTTTAAATGGTGCGTAGTAATTACAATGGATTTTGAGCTGGATTGACATATTTGATGTTTTGATTCAGATGAATCTGCTAGCGCTGAGATGACTCCTCCCTTATTATTCACATGGACCTAAGATGCAGTTTGACTTGATTTAAAACATCACAGCTGAGAATATTATTTTTTAAGTGGTTATCACAAAGTTTCATAAAAACACCAAAAACAACTTGACCTGAAGTGTCGACTAAGAAGCCTAAACTGTTTTGATTATTGCTTCGTTTTATTTTGCCGTTTACCATTTTGGTTTTCGCCCTCATTTGCTTTATGACGGAGACATTAGTCATTATTACGATATTTGTTTTTTAACATTCCCTGTATAACTATGAAGAATGGTGTCAATTACATCAAATATATCATGACCATTCATTTATTGTCACTATCTGGTTCCCCAAAAACATGTTCTGTTGTAATGCAGTGAGAATTTCAAACAAGCTTTGTATTTATTTTGCTGCAATAGATAAACTAAGAGTATTACACAATTCATAGCTGCCATGTGGTTGTACGCTGCTTAGAAAAATGTAGGGAACACCTACATGTACCATACATCAGATCTCGATGAAGAAATCAGTCGAATTGAAAATCTTTGCTGATGTACATTTTATAATTTGTTGAGAAAATTATAAGGTTACAAAGAAAATACAAGTCATCAACCCATTGAGGGCTGGATTCAAAACCACACCGGAAATCTAAGTAACAAATTGAAATCACAGCCTTTGCGTGAATTCCATCTTCATTGTGTATATTTCAGCATCTGGGCATGTCTGACCCTGATGAGTCAACAGATGCTGTACTTGGGGATCTCTATCTTACTGAGAATGTGCTGGGAGACCGTAAACCTTCTTGTGATCACATGTATTAATAAGCCACCCTGTGGGGATCTGGACTTCCTGTGCAACCTGATAGGGCTGCAGTTACCACCTAACTAAGATAAATAAAGATAAGATAAGATATACTTTATTCATCCCAGCAGGGAAATGTAGGTGTTCCAGCAGCCAGCATACATACAAACACTCAACACAACACATATATACATACATATCCCACTCATACAAAAAAAACATGAGCCTACAATACAGTTTGATATATGCAACTCAGGCTAAAGTTTAAAAGTTTAAATATCTTCTGTCCTTACTTAAAGGGGATTCGTTATAAAGTGCAATTGCAGTAGGTAAAAAAGTATTTTTAAATCTGTCCTTTTTGCAGCTTAGCTGCCGTAGCCTCCCACTAAAAACACTCTTTTGTTCACACACGAGATTGTGTAAGGGATGCATGTTATTGTCCATAATGTTCAACAGTTTCTGTATCATCCTTCTCCCCATCACCACCTCCAGGGGCTCCACAGCGAGTCCCCAGCACAGAGCCAGCCCTCCTAATCAGCTTGTTAAGCTTTTTAGAGTCACAAGCCCTGATGCTGCTGCCCCAACAGACGGCTGCAAAGAAAATGGCACTTGCCACAACAGTCTGATAAAACATGATAACATTTTGCTGCACACATTAAAAGACCTAAGCTTCCTCAAGAAGTAGAGTCTGCTCTGACCCTTCTTGTAGACAGCCTCTGTGTGGTGCTTCCAGTCCAGTTTATTGTTGATGTGCACCCCCAAGTATTTATAGCACTCCACCACCTGCACCTCATCCCCAAGGATAGAGATGGTGCTTAGCTCAGGCCTGTCCCTCCTAAAGTCCACCACCATTTCCTTGGTCTTTGTTACATTTAACACCAGGTGGTTCTTCCCACTCCATGCAACAAAGTTATCCACCAGCATCCTGTATTCTGTCTCCTCTCCACCACTGATACACCCGACTACCGCAGTATCGTCTGAGAACTTCTGTAAGTGACAAGCCTCAGAGTTATACTGGAAGTCTGAGGTGTATAGTGTCAAGAGGAAAGGGGGCAGCACAGTCCCCTGCGGTGCTCCTATGCCACTGACCGCCCGCTCAGACACAGACCTCCCCAGCCTCACAAACTGTGGTCTGTCAGTCAGGTAATCCATGATCCACGATGTTGTGGTGGTGTCTACCTGCATCAGCTCCAGCTTCTCACGTAGCAGTACTGGCTGTATGGTGTTAAAAGCACTTGAAAAATCAAAAAACATAATCCTCACAGTGCTATCAGACTTGTCTAGGTGAGAGTGGGCTCTGTGGAGTAGGTAGATGATGGCGTCCTCAACCCCCACCCTTGGGCAGTATGCAAACTGCAATGGGTCCAGGTAGCTGGTCACCTGTGGTCTCAGGTGGGCCAAGACCAGCCTCTCAAGTACCTTCATGATGTGCGATGTTAGGGCAACTGGTCTGTAGTCATTGAGGGCAGAGGGAGAGGGTTTCTTGGGGACCGGAACAAGGCAGGATGTTTTCCACAGCACTGGCACCCTCCCCTGGCTGAGGCTGAGGTTGAAAAGATGCTGTAGAATGCCCCATAGCTGACCTGCGCAGGCTTTCAAAAACTCTGGGGCTGATGCCATCTGGACCTGCTGCCTTGTTCTGGCCGAGTCTCTCGAGCTGCATTCTCACCTGGCTACTGGAGACAGACAGACCAAGCCAGAGAAGTGTGGTGCTAGGGGTGGGGCACGGTGGGGGTCAGAGCCTGTTGGGGGGGCAGTGGGTGCCGTCCAGGTAACTTGCGGGGAGGGGGAGGGGGGGCCTTTGTGAGGGGGGAGGATGTAGGGTCTGTGTGGCTATCAGGGGCCGGGGAGGTAGCCAAAGGCCTCGTGCTGAACCTATTGAAGAACACGTTCATCTCATTGGCCCTTTCCTGACTACCTTCTGCCTGAATTCCTTTCACCTTGAAGCCGGTTATGGTTTTCATACCGTGCCACACATCCCTCATGTTGTTCTGCTGGAGCTTGCTCTCCAGCTTCCTCCTGTATGCCTCCTTGTTTTCTCTCAGCCTCAACTCCCTCTGTACGCTCTTCAGCAACTCACTGTCACCGTCCCTGAATGCCTCCTTCTTTTTATTTAGCAGACATTTTAAATCACTGGTGATCCAGGGTTTATTGTTTGCAAAGCACCTCACCTCCCTAGTAGGTACCACATTATTGACACAGGAGGTGATTTAGTCAGTTATACAGTCCGTCATGGAGTCAATGTTATTCCCATGGGGTTCGCAGAGCACATCCCAGTCTGTAGCCTCAAAACACCCTTGCAGGAGCTCATTGGTTTCCTGAGACCACCTCCTGACTGTCCTCGTGGTTACCGGTTGCCACTGAACAGTGTGTGTGTAGGTGGGACTAAGCAGAACCAGGTTATGGTCTGACCTACCAAGGGGAGGGAGGGCTGTGGATCTCTATGCATCCTGTGTGTTTGCATACAGTAAATCCAGTGTTTTATTGTCTCTGGTAGGGCACATGACAAATTGGTGAAAAGTCGGGAGGGTTGTAGAGAGAGAGGCATGATTAAAATCCCCAGAGATTGCAACGAAGGCATTTGGATGTTCTGTGATCCTACCAGTAATAAGGACACCAGCAGAACACAAAACTAGAGAACAATCAGTCAGGAAGGATAAGGAGAGAGCAATTGTCTGCAACCACCACATGCAAAACCCAATTCCTTGGGTTGCCTTGATTTTTACTCTCCATTGCACCAGTTACTTTCATTTGCACCAAAGCAGGTGAAATTGATTAACAATAAATGGATAGGTTGATATCCCCAAAGTTTAACTTGGTGTTAAATAGTGGAGATTCATTGTTCCTTTCAAGCATTTTCAGTGGTGTAGAGGACATCTTAGACTGAAGAGGAATCGCAATGCCCACTGGGAGTAATGTTCCATGAGTACAATCTTTTCGATTGTAACAGGAGGGTCCAAATTCAAGGTATCTTTGGCTGATGCCAGAATGGGGACAAATTCTACTCCAGTATGCCCAGTTGAGTCATCTTTGGTTTAACAAGTCTTAATCCAAAAAAATAGTTACTAGTAAAATACATAATTTCAGATGGAGCATACTTGAGCAATCTTCCTCGCTAAGTTGATTACCAGGAAATTGAGTTTGTGTGACTAGCAGTGCAGTCAGTCAAGTCCCAAGGTGCTTAATTATATTGTGACTTATTAATGCTTTTGGATAATCGTTTATTTAAAAAAAAAACGATATTAAGTACCTGTAGACTCTTATGCTAAGGTAGCCTTGCACCTTATCCAAGTTAACTGGAATGAAAGTTACACATCACCCAGAATGCTACACCAGTCAAAAGTAACAGGTTATTAATAAGGGACCAGAGCTGTTGGCAGTGTAATAACTCATCTTGAAATAAAATCTGAGGCAGCAGAATATACAATTTAACCATTTTATTTAAAAAGACATAGCAGGTTAATGCAGAAACATCTGTGATGCAAATGAACTCTTACATAGATCCCACAACCTATTCCCTACTTGAATGAGTCTCAATAGACCAATTCAGATCCTGATTTTGACAAGGTTGACTTAAGGTTTGGAATCTCCAGAAAGTTCTTTGAGACACGTCTCTTCCGGCCAGCCTTACTTATCTGGTCTAGAACCCTTTTCTCTCCATGTTGATGTTGCCCAACGTCATGTTGAAGTTGCTGTCGCCAGATGGCATGTTGCCGTTTCCAGATGTCACGTTGAAGTTGCTGTCACCAGACATCGTGTTGAAGTCATCCATGTAGCCTTTAGCGTTGCTGTCGACAAAAGTCCAGTTTATGTTGCCATCGCCTTTGATGTTGGGTCCGTCACTCCACTTCTGCTGTTCCAGCTGAAGATTATTTCCCTTGGTCTCGAGCTTCTCCTGAAGCCGCACACGGCGAGCTACAGCCTGAGTTTCCACTTCATTGGTTTCCAGTTGTACTGAAAGTGACAAACAAGTTAGAAATTAAATAGTTATTTTCTGACAAAACTGCACATGACTAGGGCTGGGTGATATAGCTTAACGTCAGATTTTCTCCTTTACACCAAACTTCAGTTACAATTGAATCTATTCTTTTTCTCCTAATAAACTAACCCAAATTTCTCCACCAGGTTTAGAGTGCAAGCTGTGAACATCTTTAAACGTGCTCTTTTAAGTTTCTGGCAACAGCAAAAGTATACATGAGGTTAGCAACTTCAGCAAAATACATGTGGCTGGTTACCACATACAGGAAGTAAATGAGTGAGGAGGACGTTAACTACTGGAACTCAAGGGGAGCAGCAAAGTTTAAGAACATGTCGATTCACATTTAATAAGATTCTCCACAAACCTGATAACGCGTGTTATCAAACAGGCGACTTCCTCCAAAATATTGTAATGCATGGCCAATTAAGTTTCAATGAGGTGGTTTGGCATCGTGAGAGTAGATAAAACACCAGACAAAATATTAAAAAAGGCTCTTTGAACTTCTAATTTCCAGTTTTTACACAGACTAAAAGCCTGTGTAAATACTGGAAGGTGTTGCAAGTTAAGAGCAGTGAATGTGGGACCATGGTTAAATGTTACAGCACCAATGTCACTGGACTTCCACATCAAATAGACAAAGAAATACAATAGAAATTGTTGACCTTCATCAGCACGTTTCTCCAACGCAATCTCCTTTAACTGGAAACGTTCAAGGGCCTTCTTTATGGAGAGCTGATCTGTCGCACAAAAAGATGATCAGAAAGTAACTCACTTAAGATTTAGTCACTGATATCATCACCTGTTAATTTGTTCTCCTTACCATTACTCCGTCTTTCTTTTGTGTCAGTAGCTAGCCAACAAGAACCTAAAGACAATGACTTTAGTATTAATCAAAAGGACGTGATACTTGAAGGCACAACACACAAAAGAAGAAATATAAATACCTTTGGCAAGCCAAACAGTCAGGACACAAAAATGAAAAACCCAAACAACTCCCATTGCTTCAATCACCAAGAGAAAATGATACCTGTTGGACGTGTTTGACTTTATAAAGCTCATCAAGCAAGTGGTACAGCTGTTGCCAATCAGCTGCAATTGTAACTCTCTCTCTCTCCTCTCTTTCTCTCTCCCTTTCTCTCACACACACACACACACTCTTTTACTGTGACAATATGCTGTATTAGGGCCCGAGCACGAACCGTGCGAGGACCCTCTTGAAACCCTAGCGATTATTCTTCTTCTTTTTATTGTTCCTCCTCTTTGCAGCCACTTTTTAGGGGCTGAACGTGCCCGAAAACTCACCAAACTTTCCACGGTCATCAGGTCTCGCGAAAAATTTGATATTTTGTTGGTTTAAAAAAAATGCAGATTTTACAGATTCCCTTTCATAAAAAATAAGAACATTCTTTAACGTGGCCCTAAATCTCCATCATAAAATGTCAAACATAAAGTTTGGAAATAAAAAGTACACGGTGTGCAGGAATACCACCCTGGACAAATATTGACAAATTAGGCTAACTTATTGTTTTCTAAAGACAGTAACTGGAAGGTTCTACTTAAAGGAAGGCATCACTTTTCTATTCTTCTCTTACATGCAACCATATTTTACACAGATACAATACTCTTTAATACCAACATACACAACCTCAATAGGGATTCCATATCCCAAAACCTTTATTAGAGCGAAACACAAGTTTCCCAAAATATTTGATTTTTTTTTTCCCCTATACTGTAGATGTCCTATAGCTGTGGTAGTTATTGGTGTCCATGTTCCAACACTACCCCCAGCACAGCTGTTGTGGCAGAGATTTTGCTTACTTATAATGTGGATTGTAAAGAAAATGAAGATTGAAGATACAAGAAAGAAAACTTTGAGGTCTTCTTCAGAAAATGTTGACACTTTTTGTGGCTTTTGAGCAAGAGTGCGGGCTTAACTTCTTCCTCAGTCTGCTGCTTGAACTGGCCTGCACCTACTGTAAGTGATGTGGGTATAACTACCCTTTTTTCTGAGGTCGTGAAAAAAATGAAATGTTCCCAACCAATTATGTCAAGTTCTTTGAGCTTTGGTATACATGCTGTGTGCTCCACATTCAATACCAAGCCTCCTAATTTATATATTTTTCATAGTCAGTCCCCTCTCCCTTTTAAAAATATGAAGTTTAGTTGTAAATATATCATGACCATTCATTTATTGTCACTATCTGGTTCCCCAAAAACATGTTCTGTTGTAATGCAGTGAGAATTTCAAACAAGCTTTGTATTTATTTTGCTGCAATAGATAAACTAAGAGTATTACACAATTCATAGCTGCCATGTGGTTGTACGCTGCTTAAAAAAATTTAGGGAACACTAATGTACCATACATCAGATCTCGATGAAGAAATCAGTCGAATTGAAAATCTTTGCTGATGTACATTTTATAATTTGTTGAGAAAAATATAAGGTTACAAAGAAAATACAAGTCATCAACCCATTGAGGGCTGGATTCAAAACCACACCGGAAATCTAAGTAACAAATTGAAATCACAGCCTTTGCGTGAATTTCATCTTCATTGTGTATATTTCAGCATCTGGGCATGTCTGACCCTGATGAGTCAACAGATGCTGTACTTGGGGATCTCTATCTTACTGAGAATGTGCTGGGAGACCGTAAACCTTCTTGTGATCACATGTATTAATAAGCCACCCTGTGGGGATCTGGACTTCCTGTGCAACCTGATAGGGCTGCAGTTACCACCTAATGCTACCAGTAATAAGGACACCAGCAGAACACAAAACTAGAGAATAATCAGTCAGGAAGGGTAAGGAGAGAGCAATTGTCTGCAACCACCACATGCAAAACCCAATTCCTTGGGTTGCCTTGATTTTTACTCTCTATTGCACCAGTTACTTTCATTCACACCAAAGCAGGTGAAATTGATTAACAATAAATGGATAGGTTGATATCCCCGAAGTTTAACTTTGTGTTCCATGGTGGAGATTCGCTGTTCCTTTAAAACATTTTTAGTGGTGTAGAGGACATCTTAGACTGAAGAGGAATCACAATGCCCACTGGGAGTAATGTTCCATGAGTACAATCTTTTCAATTGTAACAGAGGGTCCAAATCACAACAGTCAATGTATCTTTTGGCTGATGCTGGAATGGGGACAAATTCTACTCCAGTATGCCCAGTGGAGTCGTCTTTGGTTTAACAAGTCTTAATCCAAAAAAAATAGTTACATACATAATTTCAGCTGGAGCAATCTGCCTGTCTAAATTCATTACTAGGAAATTGAGTTTGTGTGTGACTAGCAGTGCAGTCAGTCAAGTCCCAAGGTGCTTAATTATACTGTGACTCATAAATGCGTTTGGATAATTGTTTTTATAAAAAATAAAATGAAAAGATATTAAGTACCTGTAGACTCTTATGCTAAGGTAGCCCCTTATGACAAGTAGCCTTGCACCTTATCCAAGTTGACTGGATTGAAAGTTACACATCACCCAGAATGCTACACCAGTCAAAAGTAACAGGTTATTAATAAGGGACCAGAGCTGTTGGCAGTGTAATAACTCATCTTGAAATAAAATCTGAGGCAGCAGAATATACAATTTAACCATTTTATTTAAAAAGACATAGCAGGTAAATGCAGAAACATCTGTGATGCAAATGAACTCTTACATAGATCCCACAACCTATTCCCTACTTGAATGAGTCTCAATAGACCAATTCAGATCCTGATTTTGACAAGGTTGACTTAAGGTTTGGAATCTCCAAAAAGTTCTTTGAGACACGTCTCTTCTGGCCAGCCTTACTTATCTGGTCTAGAACCCTCAAGTTTACTTAAATTTTCTCTCCATGTTGGGGTTGCTTTCGCCTGACGTCATGTTGAAGTTGGGGTTGCTGTCGTTCCACGTCTCGTTGAAGTTGGGGTTGCTGTCGCCCCACGTCTCGTTGAAGTTGGGGTTGCTGTCGCCCCACGTCTCGTTGAAGTTGGGGTTGCTGTCGCCCCACGTCTCGTTGAAGTTGGGGTTGCTGTCGCCCCACGTCTCGTTGAAGTTGGGGTTGGGGTTGCTGTCGCCCCACGTCTCGTTGAAGTTGGGGTTGGGGTTGCTGTCGCCCCACGTCTCGTTGAAGTTGGGGTTGGGGTTGCTGTCGCCCCACGTCATGTTGGTGTTGCTGTCGCCCCACGTCTCGTTGGTGTTGCTGTCGCCTTTGATGTTGGGTCCGTCACTCCACTTCTGCTGTTCCAGCTGAAGATTATTTCCCTTGGTCTTGAGCTGGTTGGGACTTGTCTCGAGCTTCTTCTGAAGCCGCACATGGCGAGCTACAGCCTGAGTTTCCACTTCATTGGTTTCCAGTTGTACTGAAAGTGAAGAACAAGATGGAAATGAAATAGTTATTTTCTGACAAAACTGCCAGTGACTAGGGCTGGGTGATAAATCTCAAAGTCAGATTTTCTCTTTTACACCAAACTTCAGTTACAATTTAATCTATTCTTTTTCTCCTAATAAACTAACCCAAATTTCTCCACCAGGTTTAGAGTGCAAGCTGTGAACATCTTTAAACGTGCTCTTTTAAGTTTCTGGCAACAGCAAAAGTATACATGAGGTTAGCAACTTCAGCAAAATACATGTGGCTGGTTACCACATACAGGAAGTAAATGAGTGAGGAGGACGTTAACTACTGGAACTCAAGGGGAGCAGCAAAGTTTAAGAACATGTCGATTCACATTTAATAAGATTCTCCACAAACCCGATAACGTGTGTTATCAAACAGGCGACTTCCTCCAAAATATTGTAATGCATGGCCAATTAAGTTTCAATGAGGTGGTTTGGCATCGTGAGAGTAGATAAAACACCAGACAAAATATTAAAAAAGGCTCTTTGAACTTCTAATTTCCTGTTTTTACACAGACTAAAAGCCTGTGTAAATACTGGAAGGTGTTGCAAGTTAAGAGCAGTGAATGTGGGACCATGGTTAAATGTTACAGCACCAATGTTACAGGACTTCCACATCAAATAGACAAAGAAATACAATAGAAATTGTTGACCTTCATCAGCACGTTGCTCCAACGCAATCTCCTTTAACTGGAAACGTTCAAGGGCCTTCTTTATGGAGAGCTGATCTGTCGCACAAAAAGATGATCAGAAAGTAACTCACTTAAGATTTAGTCACTGATATCATCACCTGTTAATTTGTTCTCCTTACCATTACTCCGTCTTTCTTTTGTGTCAGTAGCTAGCCAACAAGAACCTAAAGACAATGACTTTAGTATTAATCAAATGGATGTGATACTTGAAGGCACAACATACAAAAGAAGAAATATGAATACCTTTGGCAAGCCAAACAGTCAGGACACAAAAATGAAAAACCCAAACAACTCCCATTGCTTCAATCACCAAGAGAAAATGATACCTGTTGGACGTGTTTGACTTTATAAAGCTCATCAAGCAAGTGGTACAGCTGTTGCCAATCAGCTGTAATTGTAACTCTCTCTCTCTCCTCTCTTTCTCTCTCCCTTTCTCTCACACACACACACACACTCTTTTACTGTGACAATATGCTGTATTAGGGCCCGAGCACGAACCGTGCGAGGACCCTCTTGAAACCCTAGCGATTATTCTTCTTCTTTTTATTGTTCCTCCTCTTTGCGGCCACTTTCCACGGTCATCAGGTCTCGCGAAAAATTTGATATTTTGTTGGTTTAAAAAAAATGCAGATTTTACAGATTCCCTTTCATAAAAAATAAGAACATTCTTTAACGTGGCCCTAAATCTCCATCATAAAATGTCAAACATAAAGTTTGGAAATAAAAAGTACACGGTGTGCAGGAATACCACCCTGGACAAATATTGACAAATTAGGCTAACTTATTGTTTTCTAAAGACAGTAACTGGAAGGTTCTACTTAAAGGAAGGCATCACTTTTCTATACTTCTCTTACATGCAACCATATTTTACACAGATACAATACTCTTTAATACCAACATACACAACCTCAATAGGGATTCCATATCCCAAAACCTTTATTAGAGCGAAACACAAGTTTCCCAAAATATTTGATTTTTTTTTTCCCCTATACTGTAGATGTCCTATAGCTGTGGTAGTTATTGGTGTCCATGTTCCAACACTACCCCCAGCACAGCTGTTGTGGCAGAGATTTTGCTTACTTATAATGTGGATTGTAAAGAAAATGAAGATTGAAGATACAAGAAAGAAAACTTTGAGGTCTTCTTCAGAAAATGTTGACACTTTTTGTGGCTTTTGAGCAAGAGTGCGGGCTTAACTTCTTCCTCAGTCTGCTGCTTGAACTGGCCTGCACCTACTGTAAGTGATGTGGGTATAACTACCCTTTTTTCTGAGGTCGTGAAAAAAATGAAATGTTCCCAACCAATTATGTCAAGTTCTTTGAGCTTTGGTATACATGCTGTGTGCTCCACATTCAATACCAAGCCTCCTAATTTATATATTTTTCATAGTCAGTCCCCTCTCCCTTTTAAAAATATGAAGTTTAGTTGTAAATATATCATGACCATTCATTTATTGTCACTATCTGGTTCCCCAAAAACATGTTCTGTTGTAATGCAGTGAGAATTTCAAACAAGCTTTGTATTTATTTTGCTGCAATAGATAAACTAAGAGTATTACACAATTCATAGCTGCCATGTGGTTGTACGCTGCTTAAAAAAATTTAGGGAACACTAATGTACCATACATCAGATCTCGATGAAGAAATCAGTCGAATTGAAAATCTTTGCTGATGTACATTTTATAATTTGTTGAGAAAAATATAAGGTTACAGAGAAAATACAAGTCATCAACCCATTGAGGGCTGGATTCAAAACCACACCGGAAATCTAAGTAACAAATTGAAATCACAGCCTTTGCGTGAATTTCATCTTCATTGTGTATATTTCAGCATCTGGGCATGTCTGACCCTGATGAGTCAACAGATGCTGTACTTGGGGATCTCTATCTTACTGAGAATGTGCTGGGAGACCGTAAACCTTCTTGTGATCACATGTATTAATAAGCCACCCTGTGGGGATCTGGACTTCCTGTGCAACCTGATAGGGCTGCAGTTACCACCTAATGCTACCAGTAATAAGGACACCAGCAGAACACAAAACTAGAGAATAATCAGTCAGGAAGGGTAAGGAGAGAGCAATTGTCTGCAACCACCACATGCAAAACCCAATTCCTTGGGTTGCCTTGATTTTTACTCTCTATTGCACCAGTTACTTTCATTCACACCAAAGCAGGTGAAATTGATTAACAATAAATGGATAGGTTGATATCCCCGAAGTTTAACTTTGTGTTCCATAGTGGAGATTCGCTGTTCCTTTAAAACATTTTTAGTGGTGTAGAGGACATCTTAGACTGAAGAGGAATCGCAATGCCCACTGGGAGTAATGTTCCATGAGTACAATCTTTTCAATTGTAACAGAGGGTCCAAATCACAACAGTCAATGTATCTTTTGGCTGATGCTGGAATGGGGACAAATTCTACTCCAGTATGCCCAGTGGAGTCGTCTTTGGTTTAACAAGTCTTAATCCAAAAAAAATAGTTACATACATAATTTCAGCTGGAGCAATCTGCCTGTCTAAATTCATTACTAGGAAATTGAGTTTGTGTGTGACTAGCAGTGCAGTCAGTCAAGTCCCAAGGTGCTTAATTATACTGTGACTCAAATGCTTTTGGATCATTGTTTTTAAAAAAAAAAAAATAGATATTAAGTACCTGTAGACTCTTATGCTAAGGTAGCCCCTTATGACAAGTAGCCTTGCACCTTATCCAAGTTGACTGGATTGAAAGTTACACATCACCCAGAATGCTACACCAGTCAAAAGTAACAGGTTATTAATGAGGGACCAGAGCTGTTGGCAGTGTAATATCTTTTGAAATAAAATCTGAGGCAGCAGAATATACAATTTAACCATTTTATTTAAAAAGACATAGCAGGTAAATGCAGAAACATCTGTGATGCAAATGAACTCTTACATAGATCCCACAACCTATTCCCTACTTGAATGAGTCTCAATAGACCAATTCAGATCCTGATTTTGACAAGGTTGACTTAAGGTTTGGAATCTCCAAAAAGTTCTTTGAGACACGTCTCTTCTGGCCAGCCTTACTTATCTGGTCTAGAACCCTCAAGTTTACTTAAATTTTCTCTCCATGTTGGGGTTGCTTTCGCCTGACGTCATGTTGAAGTTGGGGTTGCTGTCGTTCCACGTCTCGTTGGTGTTAGGGTTGCTGTCGTACCACGTCTCGTTGAAGTTGGGGTTGCTGTCGTACCACGTCATGTTGGTGTTGCTGTCACCCCACGTCATGTTGGTGTTGCTGTCGCCCCACGTCATGTTGGTGTCGCCTTTGATGTTGGGTCCGTCAATCCACTTCTGCTGTTCCAGCTGAAGATTATTTCCCTTGATCTCAAACTTCTCCTGAGTTTCCACTTCATTGGTTTCCCGTTGTACTGAAAGTGAAGAACAAGATGGAAATGAAATAGTTATTTTCTGACAAAACTGCCAGTGACTAGGGCTGGGTGATAAATCTCAAAGTCAGATTTTCTCTCTTACACCAAACTTCAGTTACAATTGAATCTATTCTTTTTCTCCTAATAAACTAACCCAAATTTCTCCACCAGGTTTAGAGTGCAAGCTGTGAACATCTTTAAACGTGCTCTTTTAAGTTTCGGGCAACAGCAAAAGTATACATGAGGTTAGCAACTTCAGCAAAATACATGTGGCTGGTTACCACATACAGGAAGTAAATGAGTGAGGAGGACGTTAACTACTGGAACTCAAGGGGAGCAGCAAAGTTTAAGAACATGTCGATTCACATTTAATAAGATTCTCCACAAACCCGATAACGTGTGTTATCAAACAGGCGACTTCCTCCAAAATATTGTAATGCATGGCCAGTTAAGTTTCAATGAGGTGGTTTGGCATCGTGAGAGTAGATAAAACACCAGACAAAATATTTAAAAATGGCTCTTTAAACTTCTAATTTCCTGTTTTTACACAGACTAAAAGCCTGTGTAAATACTGGAAGGTGTTGCAAGTTAAGAGCAGTGAATGTGGGACCATGGTTAAATGTTACAGCACCAATGTTACTGGACTTCCACATCAAATACACAAAGAAATACAATAGAAATTGTTAACCTTCTTCAGCATGTTTCTCCAACGCAATCTCCTTTAACTGGAAACGTTCAAGGGCCTTCTTTATGGAGAGCTGATCTGTCGCACAAAAAGATGATCAGAAAGTAACTCACTTAAGATTTAGTCACTGATATCATCACCTGTTACTTTGTTCTCCTTACCATTACTCCGTCTTTCTTTTGTGTCAGTAGCTAGCCAACAAGAACCTAAAGACAATGAATTTAGTATTAATCAAATGGATGTGATACTTGAAGGCACAACATACAAAAGAAGAAATATAAATACCTTTGGCAAGCCAAACAGTCAGGACACAAAAATGAAAAACCCAAACAACTCCCATTGCTTCAATCACCAAGAGAAAATGATACCTGTTGGACGTGCTTGACTTTATAAAGCTCATCAAGCAAGTGGTACAGCTGTTGCCAATCAGCTGTAATTGTAACTCTCTCTCTCTCCTCTCTTTCTCTCTCTCTCTTACACACACACACACACACACACACACACACACACACACACACACACACACACACACACACACACACACACAGGACTAGGTGAGATTCCACTCTTTTACTGTGACAATATGCTTTATTCGTCTTTATTTTTTACTTTATATTTTGTATTAAACTCTTATTTAAAAGGTGTAAAGCCTTTTGAAAATGAATGACCAATTATGTATACAAGGAAGGCAGACCAGCCAACCCCAACATTACTAGAGCAGTGGATGTTATATTCCTGATAAATATTCGTTTTTAATTCTATACAGCAACTAGTGTTTGTAGGGGTGGCTGTGGCTCAGTTGGTAGAGTGGTCGTTTCTCAACCGGAAGGTCGAGGGTTCGATCACCAGCCACATGTCCAATATGTCCTTGGGCAAGACACTCAACCCCGAATTGCTCCCGCTGCTTCATCTGCGACGTATGAATGGGATTAGTTACTTCTAATGGTCTCACTACATAGTAACCGCTGCCATCAGTGTGTGAATGTGTATGAATGTGTAGGTGTGACATGCCCTGTAAAAGTGCTTTGAGTAGTCAGAAGACTAGAAAAGCACTATACCATTTACAACTTAGTTGCATGCATGTAAACAATTGTCCATTACTGACCTAAAATTGGCAGCAATATGTGTCTCTTAAGCTTCAAGGGAAATTGTTCCTCAAATTAAATACAGATCCCTTTTTATTAACCATTAGGTTTTTTTTTTTTATTGAGGCTGAAATGAGATGGATTCATTAGGAAAAGTAATCGAAAGGACAACAACAAAAAAATATTACACTGCTTGGACCGAGATATAAAATATTCTTATCCAATCCACCAGTGTATAAAATGAATCATGATACAAATATTTAATAACAACCTCAGCTTGAAAACAATTTAGGCTGCTTTATCTGTTTTTGTTTTCTTTTTTGCTATTGTGCTGCTTTTTTACATCTTTTTTTACTGAAGCCCGCCTGCAGACATGGTTGGTTCCCTGAAAGGCCCAGTGAATCAGCCCTCCCAGGCTATGATTCAAATCAACATGTGAACATTGGATCAGTACTGTTAGCGCTAGCCTCCTGGCTAACATTAGCTCCCTCTGCCTGGCTCCCGTCAGCCTTTAGAGCTGACTAAAATAAGTTTTAGTCAGCAACACATTGGTGTACACTAATGCAATACATAAGTGTGTGTTTTTGTTGCTTTTAGAGGTCATGGTGAGTATTTCATTGTAAAATAAAATGTGGTCATCGTTGCTTAAAATTAGGATAGACCATGTTTTTTTGCAAACCTCCATGGGCCCTCCCCATGTGACTGGGCACAGACAGCTTTCCCCTTCGTCCCCTCTCATGGGCAGCCTTGCATCTACTCAGACACAATTTGAGGTCAAATCTCTGCAAAGATTGATGTGAGGTCACCAACCTCTATGTGCTTACAAGAAGTGAAGGCTGGGAGCCTTATAACGCTTCAGGTGCTTTCCATGTGTTTCTGCAAAAACAAAAACTGTGACATCTAGTGGTTTAAAAAAAATGCAGATTTTACAGATTCCTTTTCATAAAAAATAAGAACATTCTTTAACGTGGCCCTAAATCTCCATCATAAAATGTCAAACATAAAGTTTGGAAATAAAAAGTACACGGTGCGCAGGAATACCACCCTGGACAAATATTGACAAATTAGGCTAACTTATTGTTTTCTAAAGACAGTAACTGGAAGGTTCTACTTAAAGGAAGGCATCACTTTTCTATACTTCTCTTACATGCAACCATATTTTACACAGATACAATACTCTTTAATACCAACATACACAACCTCAATAGGGATTCCATATCCCAAAACCTTTATTAGAGCGAGTTTTGACACTTTTTGTGGCTTTTGAGTGCAGGTTTAACTTCTTCCTCAGTCTGCTGCTTGAACTGGCCTGCACCTACTGTATGTGATGTGGGTATAACTACCCATACCCAAAAATGACTTCCTAAAAGATCTGGAGATGTTTCTAAACACTTCTTCACATTATTTCTGGGGCATGTAGTGCCCACAATTAACATTACGGATTCAATTTATAAATTTACGAGAACAAAGTCACTAATTTACGATATAAAATTTGTAAATGGATTTAAATTAGGCTATGGTTAAAAGTATTATTCTGAAAGGTTGTATTAAAACAGGGGACGTCTGCCTGCACAAAAATGAAGGGGAAACCTCAGAGCCATTTATTTCCTATGGCACAAAAAGTCAATTTCCTGCAAATCATAACAGGTTTTTTTTTCAAAAAAGCCCCGTTTGTTGCAGTATCTTCTCAGGATCCTGATAGGCTACTAATGACCATGTGATGCTGAATGTGTAGTTCGATATCTGTGTAAGTAAAGCCCCAACTAAACTAATAGGATATTTTGAGAACAGCTTTCTTCTCTTACAAGTTTATTCTCATAAATTCATGACTTTAATCTCAAAATCTCAGATTTTCTTCCCCCTTACTGTGGCACTAAAAGGCTAATCCTGCGTAACATTTACATTAAATATATATAAAAAAGGTTTTAAGTATGTTTAGTGTGTTCATTTCATGTCAGTTTAAATGAGTACCTGAGGTCATAAGTGGTGATGTCCAGGTACAACGGACAAAGAAGGTTGGAGGTCACTCCAGAACAGCAGCTTCTGACTTCACCTTCACCCATCTTTTGAATACAAAGTTTTTTTAAATATCATGCTTACTACAAGACAGACTTTCAAACCTTCAGCATCAATTGATGCGAGTACTAAAAATGCTTTATTGGTTTTTACATAAATACAGCAAACACAATTTCCGATGTGGAGCTCTTTGAATGTGTTTCATGATCAATAGATTCCAAAGGTGTGCTCCTTTCCACCTCTGTATCTGTCCAGGTAGCGTAGCGGCTGTCCATGAGGGTACTTGACCTGTGGAGGGTGGTACACTGGAGGCCGGATGAACTCAAACACCGGCTCCCTCATGTCTGCAGAGAATGAAAACAACACTCAGGCTTTATTATTAAAATACAGACTGTCACACAGAATATTTTGTCCTACAATCTAGGCAAGATACATGTCTGGAAGTGCACGTCATGAAAACATTGTATTTTTTAAATTTGTTTGAATACATTCTCAGTAGAGCAGGGTCAGTGAGCATCAGTGTGAGTGACTCACCGAGTGTGTCGTGGAAGGTGTTGGTGACTGATAAGTCCCACTGGCTCTGAAAGAAGGCCAGGCCTGCAGGTGTCATGTTGTCCTGGTGTTTTCTGTAGAAATCCACAGTCTTGAATGTACGATCCGCCAGAGAGTGGCTGGGAGGAGAGGCAACATAAGCTAAGTGACTTTGTTTGTAATTAAGTTGACACATTTTACAACCACTTCTGATGACACTTGAACTCATATGACTTGGCTTTATTACATGAAATGTCCCTTTATCTGCAATGTGTTTTCATTTTTTCATATGCTAATGACAGGGTTGATATGCAGCAATGTAAGAGCTAAGCTAAGGGTACTCAAGTTAAGCTTGAGTGGTTGGACAACAGTCCAAGTGAGTTAGAACTATTACAGAGCACTTGAAGGGACTTTTTGAAAAATTAAAAGATAGTTGACTTATGATGACAAACATTAACTCAAAATCAAAGTAGTCAGAGTGAGCCAAAAACAATAGTGGTCAACAAAAACAATAGCGACCCAGCTCACCCTCTCTCTTCCTCTGGGACTAAAATGTGAACAGGTGAGTTAAATTAAAACAATATCCCCACCCATATCATGTGACCCGCTTTCCCCCTACTCCATGGCTCTAGCAGCACTTGTGTTTTGCAGTAGTGTAAGGAGAAGTTTAAATCAATGACATCATCTTCTCGTCCGTGCGGTGAGTGTATTGCTCACCATGGCAATGGTCTGGCGTCCTCCTGGAAGTCGATGCGTCCCTCCTGCTTGAAGAGGACGTATATGTAGCGGTGGAAGCCGGTCCCTTTGGCAGGAATGGGGGGCAGGTAGTGACACAGCTCCTCTCCGGCCTGCACTGCTCCTCCAGGTATGTTTCCTCTACAGACGGACACACACAGGTGGTTACAGGCTGTAGTGGGTAAGACTCAAGAAATCTACGGTTATGTTAACTATGGAGGGTTAAATAAGTGATAATAGTAGAAGTGCGGTAACAATAAAAGCTGCATCATAATCGATACATTTTGCAAACTTTTACTTGATATGGATAGATCGTGCAGTCTACTAGAGGTCAAAAAGCTCCAAAAACACTTGTAGTATGATGATCAGTTTTAGTATCAAGTTAGACAGACACGTTTTGGCTTGTGGCCTTCATCAGGGTCATCCATTCTACAAGTGTTGCTGGAGCTTTATGACCTCTTCAAGTCTTTCCCTCTTCATTCACCTAGGTAGTTTTGTTTCAGAAAATCCCACTCTGCTTCATACAGCCTACTGCACAGCAGAAGTAGAGACGTCAGTTTGTCTGCCGTCTCTGACTTGCATGTGAACTACACACGAGGGAAGGAAAAACAAACCAGCTCCCAGAAACAAGCTGGGATGACATTAGCAGCTTGCAGACCCAACGAAGAGCTTCTATTTACTGTCAAAACCGTATTTTGAAGTTGAACTTAAGACTCATTTTGTTTCTTCAGGCTTCTGTCATTATCACAACATGTTGTGACAAATTATTATACTCAAAGAAGTGGCCCGCAATAAGTCGAAACATGAACAGAAACCAAGTCGTATTGCAGAATATGCCATGATGTAAAGCTTAAAATTGTCCTCTTTTTTCACACCTCCCCTGTGAGAGCACTTTGGCCAACAAAACCTTAAGTAGAAGTACTCACACTAGCCAGTGAATGTATTCAGCCTCATTATCCAGAAGATGCTCATCTGTGAAAGATAAGAAGATTTCTTTCAGTCCATACCGGCTGATGATTCATTTAGACATCTGTGTTGCCTCCTTTCTTAAAGACAGTTCAGAGAATCTCTGGTAATTACAATCCAGGGATTCGGAGCTACTTATTAAAGTTGATGCTAACCTGGACAAGTGAGCAGAAGAGTCCACATGGAGCCCTCCTCTGCATCAAAGCTGATCTGAGGGACGGACGCCGCCTGAAGAAAAGAGCAGCCGAGACTAGGTTTAGAAAACAGTTCAGGCAGACATATGAAGGTGGCTACAGAGCAGAAAAGGCACTAGATTAAAGCTTTGACTGTACTTTAACGTACCTCAGTAGGTGTCAGCCGATTACCATAATACACTTGACAACTTTTGTCCTGGCCATAGCCGACGCGGAGTGGGACTTGAGGTAGGAAACAGGACATGGGGAATAGATCCCTGAAGACTCCGTAGTGATCGGCTACTCTCTTTATATGAAACGGGCCGCTGCTTTTCTCCCAGGCGTCCTGCACGCGCTCAAGAGGGATCTTTACTGGTGAGACAAATAGAAAGGTTTACTCAGTTATACATTAAAGCTTTAGTATTGAAGGATGGTGAATGTATGCGAGAGCTTACAAGTGCAGAGACGGGCGGCCCTCTCCAACTCGACGTTCTTCTTGTTTTGCTTCACCACCTGCTTCCTCTCCTTCACTTCTTTGGTCCTACTGGGTCGATAGTATGACAGTCCAATGTCCACTCGCTCAGCACCTGCAAAATACCACGAGTCATGTTAACTGAGAACTCAACAATTATTTTTTTTTGTTGTTGTGCTGTGAAATATTCACGCTGCCACAGGAAAACACGTCCAACACTAGCTTCCTCCTTCATTCCTCACCATGCTCAGGATCAGCTGCTTCCACGTAGCTCCTGAAGGTCTTCCACCAGGCAGGTTTGTTATCCGCTTCTTTAGCTTGTCTGAGGTAACGAGTGTAGCTGCGATACTTCTCTACTGATTCCAGGTTTTCAACATCAACGTCCTCATTTGGCATTTTACCCAAAGGAGCCCTCCGAATGCAGAGGAATGCTGTTGTACAGAAAACACCCCCAAAGGTTAGCTTGTAAATACCATACAATCATTTATTATCTCTTTAATCTTTTTAATTATATGTTTATTTACAACAAACACAATAAATATTATATAATTTTACTGTCAGTGGTCACTGATTTTGGCTTCCCACAATCATGAAAAACAAGATGATCGAGGTTAAATGATACGTTTTGTCATGTGGGGTCAATGTATCAAAGTGTTTGTTGTTATAGGCCACATCACCACTATCTTTATTTTTTACATTTGTTTACATTAATATATTATGTTTTATGTTTTATGTTAAGAGTGTTTAAGTTCGATTAATGAGATGTAGATGTAAAATCAATGAGTAGCCTAAAGATATTTAGTAATTGAGGTGTCAATATCAGTCATAATAATCGTATGATTGCTGCCATAATAAGACAGACAGAGACACACACACAGACAGACAGACACAGACACAGACACAGACACAGACACACACACACACACACACACACACACACACACACACACACACACACACACACACACAATTACTTAACGTCCTCCAATTCTTGAGCTATCTTTTTTCAGAAAATATTTCCTTTCTCATCTACTGCATGACATAATTCAGAATAATTGTTATAATTTATTTTGAGTTTGGCAGAAAGTCGTTTTCCAAACAGGAGCATGACACACGGAGGTCTGCTGTGTTATTTTACAGAATGCCTTCTCACCGTACAGACAGCGCTGAGGCCCTACAGCAAAGTTAACAGATATAAAACTCAAAATACTTAGACAAAATTATTACAATACCTGTTGTAGCAATTGTCCTCGCATTGTTGACCCCTAAATCTGCACCAGTACGCAATGCCGAAGCGCAGACCGTGCGCAGCGCCATCTTGGAATGAGTTCTTTTCTTTTTTTTTTGAGAGTACGGTGGCCAGGAGGAGCGGAAAATGTGTGCGCTTAATATTTACAGTCTAGCTATGATGCAGTAGGGGCCCTAAGGATGTGCTATGTTTTGTCCACCTTCTGTTACTGATGTTCAGCTGCCATTGCCCATTCCTGAATATTTTTGGTGGGACTGTATGTGCTTTTATAACTTTATCTATTTAAGAAACAAAATATTTGTGTTTACTTTTAGACTGTTGTGGGTCTCCTCGAAAGAGATTGATATAACAAAAATGATTACAATAATTCTAAGATATAAACGTCTTAGTTTTTGTTTTATACTAGATCATTAGTTACTGTTAACCAATGTTACAATTCAGTATATAAATGTCTTTAAACGGTCAAAAGCACTGTTACAAATTTAAGTGTAAAACTGTAAAAGCCCATGTTACCCGTTTTTTCCGTCGACACGCGAAGGCAGCATTTGTGCGTCTGACGTCATCAGTAAAGCTTCATTTGACGCTCTTCAGTGTTCTCTCAGATGCTGTGCATGAAGTGGTAAGAACAGATACTGTATCGATAATTGTATCATATTTATGCAGTGGGTTTATTCATTCCCGCTATTTTACAGTTAAAATGTGAGGCTATTTGAATATATTGACCATTATCTATCCCAAAAAGTAACAGAAAACGGATACAGACCCGATCCCAGGCTAAAGTTGGCTAGCGTTAGCTATTCATTCCACTTGGCTAGGTTATTATGTGGTAGCTGGTGTTGGTTTGGGCTGAGCTTTGTGTTGCTGCTTATTGTTGTAGGACAGTCTGACCAAAGGCTTTAACAAACATTGGGTTATATAATCTGTCTTCTCTTCAAATCCAGAGTGGCTAAGCAGCTAAGTTACATGACAGCTATTGTGTGATAGAGATTTAATACACTGATGTGTTCTGTCACATCATCAACAACATATTTTCTTCTTTGTTTTAGGGGGAGAGGATTCTGCTTTTTCTTCGGAGATGGAGTCTCAAAATTCAAACCTAAACTGTGCCATATGCCTGGACCGTTTCCGAATCCCAGTAACCATCCCCTGTGGTCACACCTTCTGTCAAACATGCATCACAATTCACTGGGACACCAAGAGCAAGTCTGACATTGGACCTCAGTGCCCCATGTGCAATGAAAAGTTTGCCTCCAGGCCCATCCTCAAGCGTAATGTGTCTCTGTCAGTCCTGACTGAGGCTGCGAACAGTACAGGGCCCTCCAGTAGAGAGTCACTGATGAGGGGGAGTGACGGGGCCAGAGCCATGCTGCTTTGTGATCGCCATAAAAAGCCTCTGGTTTATTACTGCAGGCAGGACAGGATGTCTGTGTGCTGCGAGTGTGGCATCTCTGAGTGTCTGAACCATGAGAAGGTCTTGTTGGAGGTGGAAAGGGAATATCAAGAGGTATAATAACACAGGGTCACCACAGCTGCTTGTTTTTAGCATGGATTGTCACACTAGTTATTACACACTTTACTTCAGTATCATAGTTGCACATGCATTCATTGTGACTTGGCGAAGCCTACTGTCTGAAATTCTGGTTTTCTTTACAGATGCTGCTAGAAAGAAAGCATAAGGAGCTGGGGAAACTCATGGAGGAAACGGAAAAGAATATTAAGGACCTGGCTGATAATATCGATCAAGCCAAGGTAAGTTCTGTCTTGTGTGAAAAGTTGCCTTATGGTCTCACTGTTCACTACTTTAAATGAATTTGCTCTCTGGCAAGTGAGAAAAGAACTAGAAACAAATTCCAATGTTTTAACCTGAGTTCTGTTTGAGTTATTTTGGGTTTTAAAACACAGCTTTGACTTGCTTCAGTAGATTTTTGTGCGAGCAGGCAGATGCAAAACAGTCTGAAACCGTCATCATCAATCTGTGTTTGTGTAGCGCCAGTTCATAACAAATGTTATCTCAAGACACTTTATCAAAAAGCAGGTGAAATGCTGCAAGTTTTGTCATAAGGACGGTAACAAAACTCAAACTGAATGATTCATTTCTTTAAGCTTCTTGTTGGATAAAGTTTAAACAAAAGTAAACCATACCTGCTTGTGTTTCAAATGGATCCTAGTTGAAATTGAAGCCACCGTTTTCAAGCAGTGTTAGCTCCCTGAGGCTAACCACAGTGGTACGACTCAGCACTTCCTGCCACTGTCGAACAATTTCAAAACAATTTTCAAGACAGCTCATTCGTCTCGTTGCAAAAAAATGCTGCAACTAAGTTGTTTTCATTTTGTATTGACCTGTTCATTATTTTCAAGACGTACGGCATAGCCTCTAGACTCGCAGCGCCCCCACGTTATGGTTCTGCATTAAGAAACGTTCAGGTGCAAACAGACAAAGTTTAACCTCAAAAAACAAGTTCTGGTATTGTGGATTAATACAAAGACCAGGGGCCTGAACTACGAAGCAGGATTTGAGGTTAGCGAGGTTTTCAGTCCTACGAAGGTGGTTCACTTCTTACCTGGTGGGTATATCGCCATGGTAACTTGTGCTGCACAGCTAACCTGCTCTGGAACAGGTTTAGTTCGAGATAAGAGATCAACCTGTGAAAATCTCCGCCCACTGACCAATCAGATCTCTTGATCGGGGAGCTCTGTGAGCTGATCGAGAGAGGGGAGGAGGGAGAGAGAGCGACCAACACTTCATGTGTCTCGCGTGATTTAACAAAGACTGAAAAAGCATCGGAGCCTTTAGTTATGTTTTTAAGATGTAAAATAACAAATAGCCCTCTTATGGCTTTGAATTAAGCTACATGTTCATATTAATGTTTAGTGTCTCCATGCCTCTCTGTCTGTTATCGTCAGAGCTGCAGCTGAAACTTCTCAAACTGTTAAACATGAAAGAGTCCGAGCAACACAATACGTTAAGGAAAAAAAACAGGAGTTATTATAGTCAGTTCTAAGGTGAACTAATGATGGGACATTTTTTTAATAAGCCGTAGTTTGCACATTCAGACTCTGAGATTTTTGGCCAGTTCTTCCTGTATTTGTTGGTCCAGCTGTAACATTAATCTTTGTGAGCCTATTTGCCTCAAACGTCTTTACATTGTTAGATATGATGATCTGCTGACGGCAGACTCAGTGATGATTGTGATAGGTTAAATGAAGCTAACTCCGCCCTTTTTATGTGAACGTGCTCTTGGAAACGCTTATCAGGTTGACAACCAGCTTCGAGTGACTGTTAAGCACGATCTCTTATGTCAGGATTAGTGAAGCCAGATAACCCAAAGACACTCTGGGTATGTTGAACTCGCTTCATAGTATAGGCCCCTTGAAAAAGTCATAGCGATTGGACACAATTAAGAGTCAACATGTGTTTTTCAGGAAAAAAATGACCCTGCATTTTCCTTCAACAGGAAACTCTTCAGCAGACTTCCACCTGGGTCAATGTCAAGTTCTCCACCCTGATAAAAATCTTGGCTGAGAAGCAGGAGGCCACCGAGCTCTTTATTGAGGAGCACAAAGAGTCTGCCATCGCAGAGGCGGAGGTACGGCTTGCCGAACTTGAGGGACGCTCCCAGATCCTCCGAGATTGTCAGGGACAAATAGCAGCTGTTCAAAGCCTCGCTGACATAGAGCTTATTAAGGTTCGTACCACTCCAGTCTTTACATTGACCTATCATTTGAATATGGAGGGAAATTTCACTGCAGGGCATTTTTCGGAGGAAAAAGTGACTGTTGGATGTGCTGTCATCTTCTGCTACATGTTTCTACATATTTGATGCTGAGTTCACTTGTTACCCTCCTGCTGTGAGATGGTCCTGATGTAGTCTTTTAAATATCTGTCCATGTGAGTTTTTGCAATATGGAAATTCCCGTTGTCAGTGTTGTCTCACTAACTGACAACCATGATAAGATACATACATCTACACTTCCAATCAAAGGTACATTTGTTTTGGCTTAGAGTAAAACACTTAAGTTCACATATTCTGTTTGCTTAATTTACACTTGTAATGCAACTTTTGTGTAAATGCTTCCGAGGGAGCTGTGAACAAGCTGTTCCAGACTACCACCACATGAAGAAGCCAGAGTGTCTAGATTGTGCAGGCGGCTATGGGTGATGATCTCAGACTTTACTGCACAGCTAACCCAACCATGGGCATAGAGTGAATCATTAAGTGAGGTGAATATTCTGCTGCTAGGTGGCGGCAAAAGCAAGATTACACTTTTTGTTTGGTTTCTGTTGAAAGATTTTAAAATGCTATATTATGGAGAACTGCTTATCAATTCCTCATCAAACTCTGCAAATAACTCGTAAAATTACAGCAATTAAATACTGTTTGTAATTTTGACAACTTTTTTTATTGAAGGGAAATTTAAAGTTGGAGGGCAAGTCATTGTCACTTCTTTGTTGTGAGTCTCCCAATGTGCTACACGTAGAGCAAGAAGCGGAGCACAGGAAGCAGATGATCCAAGAAGGGATTCTTTTAGCATGTTAAATACAACGATGAAGAAGACATCTCATGTGCTTAAGCTGGGCTCTATCAAACAAGACATTATTGAACACTAAATTTGATACTGTCCAACAGTCGACTTTTAGAAAAAGAGATTGTTTAAGTTATACGGACATGTCATTTTAAGACAATTGAATTGCATTAATCTGGTTCATCCTGTAGGCCAATAAAAGAAATCCAGCCCCAAATATTACAATATAACGACACATCCTGGTGTACATATAACATCTACATTTATCTTCTTGCTTGAAATTGTATGTTTATACTTCAAGAAATGGCTAAATGTGTTTCTGAAGATATACTGAATAAATCCTGAGAGGGGAAATTAAATTTTACGCTGTTGTTGAACATGCTTCACACACATGCACAAACAAGATCCTATGGACACGCACTGATGGAGAGATGTCACAGCGAGCGTTCCTAAGCTGATGGGGGGGTTCTGTGCCTTGCTCAAGGGCACCATGGCAGTGCTCATGGAGTGAACTGGTACCTCTCCAGCTGGGTTGGGAACCGGAGGGACACCGGTTCAAGTCCTGATGCGGATGAAAGTATGGAATTTGGTCTGGTAACTGGAGAGGTGCCAGGTCACGTCCTGAGCTCTGCTGAGTTTCACTTCAGCACAGCACGGAACACCAAACGGCTCGGGCGCTCTTTCATTTGCAGCCCCTCACACGTGACATCTCTCCATCAGTGCATGTTCACAGGATCCTGATTCTGCATCCTGTGTATTTCCCATCATTAAATGATTAATAAAGTATGTACAATTATAACATTTCATTCTACATGTTTTGACAGGAATCAATGCTCATAGAAGTTCCCCGTTTTGTGGATATTCCCACGAATGTGACGCCAAACCTTCCCGAGCGATTGAACGGTGTCACAGACGTCCTGACGCGAGTCTCCAAGCTGGTGTCTGAGGACCTGGAGAAAGCTGTGAGCACAGCTGTAGGTCAGGACAAAGAGGGTAATCTGCTTTCTAAATGTATCCTCCTTTAGCCTGGTTTTGTTGAGGATACAACATCCACTGTTGTTTGGTCTTAGCTCTGCATGTTCAAGCTTGTGCTCGTCTGCAGGTTCTCCTCAGGACAAGAGGCCGGTCCTTGCTGTGGTTCCGAGTCCAGCTGCTCCGTGCCACCCTGGTGGGAAGGAGGGCCTCAATGCTTGTAAGTCGTGTCTAACATTATCCCTTTTTTATAATAGTTTGCAAATGTGCAAAACAAAAAGCATCAGTGCTCATTAAAGACCAGCTGTCAAAAACCAGGAAAGATTACATGTTGTAGAAATGAGCTCCTGCTGCAATCTTTCTGATTCATTTCTCGTTTCACTAGATCGATGTGCATTGACCTTCGACCCTCGCACAGCCAACGGACACCTGTGTCTGTCCATGGAGAACCGGAGGGCAGAGCACCTGACCTCCGGGCCACGCCCTGTCCCGGGCAATGCAGCCCGCTTTGACCACACCTGGCAGGTTCTCTGCTTTCAGGGCTTCACCCGGGGACAGCACTACTGGGAGCTGGAGGTGTCTAAGCCGTGGGCCTACCTTGGGGTAATGAACTGTGCTTATCTTTGTGAGAGTGCTTCATTAGAATTCAGATATACTGTACAGGAAATTAGTTGAGAAATTTGGCAAGGTACAATTCTTTTTTTTTATGACAGTGTGTCTGAAAGAAATGGCAGTGAATTAAATGAAAAATCTTACATGCATAAAAGTTTGCAGACTTTGCCAACCTTGTTTTCTATAGCCGGTGCAACAATCAGTTTGACTTGGAGGCAGAAGTAAGCTTGAATTTGTAGGGTTGTTACGACACCAGATTTGATGAGTAAAACAATATTAATACCTGTTATAAAATCATGGCTAGAAAAATACAAGTCCTAGACACCTAATAATGGGTAATTTCCCCAAAAACTCAGGCACGTTTCTGCACAGTCTGAATTGCACAAATGCATTTGCAACGTATTTGTGCAATTTAGACAGTCCTCTCTCTCTTTTCTGTGCACGCCAGCTTTTTACAAAAAATATAAGTAATGTTTGGTCATTAGAATAATGGAGATTGTATCGTTTTGAAACATGTGGCTTCAAAAAGTTTAGAAGTAATCAACCATTTTTTTTTTTAAACCTTATTGATTTGATTGGCTGATGGTCAGGAAAAATGGAGTGAGACAAAATCTATTCTAATGTTTGTAGACAGCATTCAGCATCTCCCTGTTACCTTTCTGCTGCACACCACTCACATCCTCTCCCACCTCTCACCAGGTGACCTATGAGACCATCCCGCGAAAGGAGAAGGGCAAGAGGTGCATGGTGGGTATGAACGAACTGTCTTGGAGTCTGCAGCTGGACGAGCATCAGCTCAGCGCCTGGCACAACGGCCGGAGGGAGATTCTGGCCAGCCACTCCCAGCACAGCCGCATCGGCATGCTGCTGGACTATGAAGCCGGGACGCTCACGTACTACGGAGACGGGCAGACCAGGCTGCACGCCTTCCACTGTGCCTTCACCCAGGAGCTGTTCCCAGCCTGCTGGATAGGAGAGGGTGTCAGCATAACCCTCTGCTCCACATGAGCTAACTCAGAAAGAAAAGGGAAGGAGGGAGAAATAAGAAGCACTATGAAACACGGGCACTAGTTGACTCAATGTAGAAAGATATCCCTTTAACATCAAGGACATTTTTTAATCTTCTATTTCTTTACAATGACTGCCTTACTCCAGAAGAAGTGACTGTGAAGGGCTTTCTCCCCCCCGACGGACTATCTTCACCTTACTCCATGTAATATCATAGCTAAGGAAATGGTAACAAGCTCTTGTCTGTAAGGCAAGAACTGAAATTCTACAGAGATGTAGTCTAAACATTTTATTGCCACCTATTTTCATAACTGCCTATTGTGAGAGCTTCTTAAAAGAAGTATTTGTAGCTTTCCCATGTCTTACATGAGAGGATATGAAGAGCCGTTGACTGTTAGTTGAACAAAAAAATACATTTTGAAAAACTTCACTAGCTCTAGGAAAATTGCTAAAAGCAACTGTCTGCTTCTTTTAAACCTTTTTAAGATTCAACAATTAGAACACTTCAGAGGAAAACACTACTTAGTTTTGTTTTGTTCTCAAAGTTGATATGATGCACATTAGATTTTAGATGATCAAGTCTGCATTCAGTCATAGATTGAATAATCTCTTCACCTCAGTGTGTCAGATTATTCTGCTTTTACTTTCACTCCTCAGAACTGGGACACTTTGTGTTCCTGCAAGACGATGAGCAGATATTTCAGGGTGGCTTACAGGCGTATGACTAATTATGACATGGCAGGGTTTAATATGTATGCTTTTAAAAAGGAGTTCATGAGCAGTTCAGAGGTATCAGTTTGCACTGTGTTAAAAAAACAAAAGCACTATTTCTACCCTGGCAGCTTCTGCATTATATTCCTGAATTGTTCCAGACACAGAGCACTGTGTGTGGCTTAGGTTCTTTGAGAGGTGAAGGTACGTCCTGCAGACTTGTGTTGCACAAACGTCAGATTTCCCCTGAAACTGTTACTGGTTAGCTGAGCATAAATACTGGTTATATTAGTCCGGTACCACCAGTGCTAACAAATATCACTAATTCACATGTTCAGCATCTTGTTGCCTGGCAACTAGTAGGAATCAGTGGAGAATTCAAAACGTAACCCCAGCCAGAAATATTCTGACACATAATCTTGTAAAAAAAAAAAAAACAGAACCTGACATTTTTACACTTTGGGTTTTTTCCCTTCTTACATCAACATTTGTTGCCTTTGGACAGAAACACGCCTGTTACTTCCCTTTCCCCAGTCTTTGAGCGCTAACAATTGAGCTAACCATCTTGCTTAAGCTTCACTGAAACAGTAGAACTACAGAGTCACATCCAACGTCTTTATCATGGGCAAGCGTGCCATAAGGCTTAGTTCCTCCTGGAATCAAATTTGTGTGTTGACCACTTCAGTTTTTTTTTTAATCTAGTCCCATTTCTCTAACGTGGAGGTGGAAATAGATTCAAACTCTACCTGGGCCACACAGTTTATGCTCTTGTGTAAGTCCGTGCAGCATTGCAGTGTAAGAATGTTGGGACATTTTTCGCAGATATTTGAAAAGTTGTATGTGAGGAATCACTCGTCTCAGAGGTCAGGAAATCTGGCTCTTCTCCTGGGTTATACTTGGCTTGTTGTTTTTTTGCTCTTCATTTATTTTATCTAATCTCTGGGATTCGAGCCACATAAAAATGGGAGTCAGTTAATCATGTTTTTTTTTTTTTTTTTAAATGTGTATTGACATTAAGTTTCTGCAGGGTACGTTGAACATGATCATTTTATTTGACATTTTGCTGTTACAGATATAACACCCCCCTCCCCCCTCTCTGTTGAACCATGAACAATGTAGGTGAAACTAAATCTCTGCAGGCTGTTCATTACTACTGACAAAACAGAAGTGAAACTGTCACATCATATTGGGATGTTTGTGTGGATGTACGAAGACCCCGCCTGTACAATCTAGAAGCTGTGATGCTGACAGTGTTGTGATTGAATCTGCTGTACAGTACAAATGTTTGAACCTTTTTTTTTTTTAAAGATTTATTTTTGGGCTTTTTTATGCCTTTTTTTAGAGACAGAATCCGGGGAGGGAGAGAGAGACAGAGAGTGGGCAATGCAATGCTGGAAAGGAGCCACAGGTTGGATTTGTACCCCAGGCCGGCCGCTGTCGAGGACTCAAGCCTCTTTACATGAGGCGCGTGCACTACCCGCTACACTACTGGCCCCCCTTTTTTTTTAATCACAAGCACTTAAGCATGGCCATGTCCTTCAGAGCACTGAGGTGCATCATCAGTCTTTGGGGAAACTGCTGTGGATTTGCACAAGTTATTCGGAAGCACAGAAAAGAACTACTGACTGAGAAGGGGAAAAAAGCACATTCCCAGTCTGCTTGAGCCTAAAGACATAAAACATAAACCCTCCTGCCGACTCCGGAATAGGTTTATGTAAAGTATGCTGTTGCACTGTTCTGTGTTCAAAGTGGGAATCCATTAATGTTGGGGGGGGGGAACACAGACTGAGTGTAAGAAGTGGACGTAGCACAGTGACGTCAACCACTGGTTTGTAAACTGTTGTTTGAAGTGTCAGAAAACGGCTCCATCATTGAAGATTCAATAGTAGTGACCTGTCAGTAACAGGTAGCATACTCTGCTTTACCATCTAATTTTACTCTAAATCTAACCATTCTTTAAAGAAAGACAAAGCAACGTCCACTTCTTATAAACAGTCCACTGTGTAGAAATAAAGACAGCCATTCTTGTTCACATGAATCAAGATCAATTTAATAAAATCCAATCCAATGCGTACAAGCATTAGTAGAGATCATGCTTTGGTTTACATAATTGAGCCATTTTACATGAATTGTTCAATAAATTAGTTTGAAATAAATAGAGAGCCTTATTATTATTATTATTATTGTTGTTATTTTACACACAGCCATGACAGAGCAAAGAGGAGCCTGATGCATAGCATTCTGAAAGTGCAAAGAATCAGCCACATATGTGCCACAGATACAGTATATAGAAGAGTCACAGAGGGAGGACACAATGTTCACATACTGAGGTGATTAGATCAGCTTGAAGGACTGACCTCAGATGGAGAGTTCTGATTCAAATCAAAAGGTGAAGCAGGCTTGCTGCGAGTCTGACCGTGTGTTTTCTTGAATGTTCAGAGGCATGACACAACCGGAAGTGACATCATTGGGTGACTGCTCTTAATCCTTTACTGGCAGTCCGTCCCTCCTATACTGCCCTGGTCGCCTTCACTTTGCCCTAATCCTGGATCAGGGCTTCACTGCTCTAATCTTTGTGGTCCTCATCGTGTCGAGGCAGACACGGCCTCCCTGCAGTCAGCATTGTTTACAAAAGCTTTTTTTTTTTCTTCCTCTAGCTTTGTGTTCTTGAGAAAATATCGCATTTTTTTTAAAAGTCTACATATTAAAAGCCTGTACACAAATTATAGAAAAATAAAATACTGCATTCAGATCACCTCGGAATAGATTAGCAAATTAATTCACATCATCTGGTTGTATGTAGCTTCATAGACAGCCATAGAAAGTTAGAGTGAGCTTCACAATATAGCTGAATCTATGGTTTTATGTGGGGGTATAGGTGGACTCTCTCACATCCATTCATTGTATTACAGCTGCTCAGGTTACAAAGTTTTTGTCATCAACATTGAAAAAGCCCCCGAAACCTAACAACGTCGGTCTGACCCACTTTCATTTCTTTTTTTTTCTCTCAAAGATTGCTACCAATACTTCTAAACTGCCTCGAGTAAAGGTGCTTCTATAGAGAACAAAGCTGGTTACATTACAGGAATCATTAGAAGGAATGGGAAATGTTGTAAAGCATTGGAATGAGGAGAAAACTGGAACCAAAAGGAATGAGTTGTCAGGAGGATGGGGAGAAAAAAAGAGAGAGGGAATCTGTTAGAGGAATAAGAAATGAGGGGATCCAGGAGGATAGAGATCACAGGAGACCGAGAGAGGAGTATGAGGAGCTGGAGCGGGTCTACTGGTTCTTCTTGTCTTCTGGAGGAGAGTAAGGAGGGGGCTTGTCCTACGGAGAAACAACAGTCATGGTTAGAGACAAAGATGTTTTCAAATAATCCATTCTTACTAGTTTAAAAAAATCTCTTCAGCCCAAATAAAGTAATTGCCATGGCAGTAGTTCAATATAAATGGCAAGATGGCAGACATTTTGTCTTGTAGATATGGAGGTGCCCTGCAGTTAGGGTGAGCAACTCTGCTAACAACAAAGCCTTAAATGGCAAGTATATGTAAGTGGATATGAAAGTCCAGTCCAACTGTCTGAACTGTCTGGACTGACTTTTCTGATAACTGGGTCTGAAGTTTTCACAGCACAGAGTTATTTTCATATTTATTACAGGTTGACATGGAAACAATCCCTAAAGGGCCTTTCAGATAGGATGCGGTGTGCGCTGCGCTCGCCGTGGAGTAGAGCTCAGAACAGAAGGGGAGTAAAAAGCAACGGCGCACGTTGTAGGATGACAGAAACGATAGTCGGAGGAAATACCGGTAGGGACTTTTTGGATGCACGGTATGTTTGTATTGTCCACTATTCAGTAGAAAGCTCTGATCTTTCTACTGCTAGGAAGGAGGAGACGAGCATGAAGGGAGGAGAGGGTGTGTGTTCATGAAATCCTCAGGGCCGGACATGACCTGAGGCCCGTCCAGTAACGGCAGCTCTATAACGACCGCTTCACAAGCACGACACACATTTCTGCTGCTGTTTTAAACACACCTGGTACGCCCCAACTGTTGGACATTTATTTTCAAACTTGATATTTCTCTCTGGTAGGTCTGTAAACTAAAGCTCAGGGAAGTGGAACACCGTTTTTTTCCGATTTGATCTCCCCCCCCCCTTTTTGGACGCGAGGATGTAACTTCACGGAGCGCTGCGCCCAAGTTGAAAAATGTTTCACTTCAGTGCAGCGCGCAAGAATGTCAAGCGAGACCTTGCGCTGAGCTCAGCTTGGCAGGGCGCAGGTACCTTAATGCGCGGAGCAACACATACAGTAGACAAAGCATGTGCTAGACAGCTGTGTGCAGCGCTCACCGCGTCCTTTCTGAAGAGGCCCTTAAATTTCTGTCACCCGCTGCGGCTCCTGGAGCGCATCAGCTCATATGGAGCCGGCCTGTCAGACATAAATAGAGGAAACAAAACTTCCTCCTGTCCAAACATGTCAACATAAAAACAGGGTCAATTTTGGTTCATATGTATAAATTAAAATACTCTCTACAGTTGTACAGAACACAGTGAACAAAACCATTTACTCAGGCCTCGATGTCTTAAAATCTGAGCTCTCTTTTTCGGGAGCTCAACAATAAGGTGATTAATGTGGCTGTTGCCATGTGTGACACTGCTTCATGAACCTTCTGATCCTGCCTTAGACTCAAGAAAACAGATAGAAATCTTACATTTAGAGTAGGTTGTCTTTTACAATATTCTACTAATCACATACGTTTATAGTCAACAATTTCCTCTAAACTGTAAATATTAATGAAAAGCCATGGATAAACCACTTGACATGAAATGAGTAATGGAGGGAAGCTCACCTGTGGCAGGTACACATGTGTAGGCGGCAGTGTGGCACAGCTCGCACTCGCTGCTGCCTCGGCTGCTTTGGCCTCCGCTGGGAAAGAGAAAGGGAGAAGAGAGGGACATTCATTAAAAACCATCTGACTTGTTGTTAGCGGGGTATGCAGTATGAAAACCCTGCAGCTAATCAAGCCCGGAAGTTTGGTGTAACTAGGAGGGGAAGAGGAAACACAGGCCAACATAAGAAGTGGTTTTCTCCTCAAATTGTTACAACACAGACATCAGCCAATCCCGAAAGTTTGAGTTTAGAGCAATGTCACAATACTTTGAAGACATTTACCACAAGTTTAACCAGTACATGACTCACAGCTTTATCTTTGATTTTCAAACATATCTTCTATAAAGATAGATTTCCTCGCATTGAGGAAGAACATAAAAAGTTGTTGACAGTGTTTTCAAGTTCAAGACCAAAAAATGGACCATCATGGTTTTTTTTCTTCAAATAGAAACATTTATCAAGATATGGCCAACGTTTGACAATTAACAAACTAATGTTTTAGTATAACGTCACCGTAATCAAAGTGTTGATCAGTGCTGCTACATTAACTGTTCTGCTGAAGCTAACAGAAGACAAAACTCTTTAAAAAACCCTTCATTACTTCGTTTGTTAGAGAAATAAATACAAGTTGCAGCTTTTAGTGATTCAAAAGTCCTAATAAGAGCTATTAGTCCAATCTGTTACCCATCATTACTTCATTCAGCATTTTAGTCCCTAGTTTTGGCCAAGTTATTTTTAGTCAAGGCGTATCTGATTTTGAAAATTGGTTTTGTTGGATTTTGAGCTGTTTAAAGATATTATGATGATGGGGCCCCGGAGAGCCTTGTGGTTATGTTGCATGCCTTATGTACAGAAGCTACAGTCCCCGTCGCAGCGGCCGCAGGTTCGGATCAAACCTTAGTCCTTTGCTGCATGTCGTCCCCCACTCTCTCCCCCTAACATTTCCTGTCTCTCTTCAGCTGACCTATCCAATAAAAATGTAACAAATAAAGGGATTATGATAATATGATACGGCATTATGATCAGCAATATGTAGACGGTATTATACACGTTTAGTCATAACACTGTAATGTGATACCAGTGGAAGATGATGTAAGATGAAACTGAATTATTTCTTCAAAACCATCTATTACATTTTATTACTCGTACTCATGTTGTCATTAATTTATTTTTTATTTCCAGTATGAAGACAAATACTTGTATTAATTGCATTGTGAGCTTTATCTGGTTTTTTTTGTTTTCGCTTTTCTGCTGTGTCTCTCCCTCAATCCCACTCTTTCAGCCCACCCAGTTGAGGCAGACAGATGTTCACCTGCTTGTTAAAAAGACGGTTTTTCCTCTTCACAGTAAGATTCTTAAACAGGATTCAAACCCTCCATTTTCTTTCATTTTTAGTTACACTAGCAGCGATTTTTTTTTTGTCTATGGAGGCCCACCTGCGACTGATGAGGGGAGGTCTGGATCACGTGGGGGCTGCTGGCCCAGAGGAGCAGAGTAAGGAGGTGGAGGTATGTAGCCAGCAGAGGCATCAAACGCTGGAGGGTGAGGGTAGAATCCACCTGGAACAAAACCAGCAAAAAGGACGTACATACAAGTCCAAGTGTAGTGCAACACTTTCACACGATCTGAAAGGAGATCTGCGTCAAGAACTCAAAGTGGTTTTGATAGTGCTGGCAACTATAACAGCCCCTACCTGGGGGAGGAGGGTTGGGGTAGGAGTAACCAGGTGGAGGTCCCGCAGGGTACATCCCGTTAGCGGGAGGGGGAGGAGGGTAAGCATAAGCCCCATTGGCCATGTAGGGGCATCCATCAAACCCTGAGGTCACTGGCTGACCTCTTGATGCTGCAGGACGCGAGGCAGGAGAGAGAGGAGTTAATTTTCACTATTTCACAAATGTTGTAAAGATATTAGATATGTTTCTCTTTTCATTAAAACCAATAAGAAATGAGCAGCTTATATCTAAAATATCTAACACTGATTAAAAGTCAGAAGGGCCTCCCATACATACCCTGAGCTGCGACCTGCAGCATGTACTGGCCAAACTCTATAGCTCCTCCAGCAGCGAAGACTAGCTTGAATGTAGCACTGCCCTCCCAGCCACCTGCAGGAACGATAACACAAGGAGCGATCCGTGTAATTACTGTGCGATGAACAAACTGACGAGGAATACTGCATGATCAAGCACCAGCAGGATAACCCATTACAGTCGTGAACCTGCAGACACACCCATGCTCTTACCTCCAGGTTCTGCGCCGACAGTGCCTTTGATGTAATTGGCTCCTAACACAGGCTGCTTGACCTCACAGCCTTTCATAAGGTAGAAGGGCATCATGAAGGACTGCAGTGCGTCTCGCCCTTTAGCCACAAAGATCACCTGGGAGAAAACAACAACAACACAGCTACTAGTGCTACGTCAAAATCACCAAATGACGCAAACTGTCAAAAAGCAGTATGCACACATGGGTGGCTAAATAACAAATTCGACAATGGAGTCTCATCTCTCACCCTGTACGGAGTTAGGTAGATGCTGCCCTTCTTGCTCTTTCTGAAGGCTTCGGGAAGACGGTCGGCATCACAGAAAACCAGCTCTACGTTATCATAGTTCATCAACAGACTGGTGACATAATGAGACACAAGAACACAATGAAATGATACACCCAAAATATGTAACATATATGATAAATAATATAGTCTGATAAAAAAATGCTTGCATGAATAATATAACAAATATCCAAATAATGTATTAATTTATCAGTGGCTTTTGTTTCACTGACAATATGACTCATCAACTACTTTCATAATCTTGGATTTAACAGCTTAAAAATGAGATAATTGGGTGATTGTGCAACAGTCCAGTTACTAAACATGGCTCATCTGTTTCAATTCAGTAAATGGTACTGTGGTAAATGGATTAGGCTTACATGCCATCTATTGACAGAGCTTACTAGTTGGGGGTGAGATGTAATGGGGTTAACATTACACTCCTTAATGTTGATTGATAACATCTGTGATGACTTGGGTCTAAAATCTAGAGAAATGAAGGAGCCCCTTTGTAAAAGAGTAGTAGTAGTAGAAGAGGCCAGACTGTAGCTTGTAATGCAGCAGCACGATACAGCCATAAAGGTGCTGTTGTAACATCACTACATGACGTTTACACAGACAAACAATTACACACACGTGAAGCCTGCTGTGGATAATAACAGTGATGGCATAACATGCTAAAATGACTTCAACTTTAAATGGTTTTAGTGTGAAGTTGTGTTATTAGTCTGGTTACCAGGGACTGCTAGCTAGCTCCTTAGCAACCCCCTGCTACCCGTTACCTTTCACTGTTGTTGATGATCACTCCGCCGGACTCCGAGCTGTTCTGGTTCAGAGTCATTTCGACGGGCCTCCACACTGTCCAACAACAACAAAATTAAAAGGCTAATCCACTATGAGAAAACGTAAAATGCAGGCCTGTTTGCAACCTCTGCAGGCGTTTACAGTGCGGTGATATCGGTTGTTGTGAAAATGGTCCTCCTGTCTGTGCTCGCTGTTTGCACCTGCCTCTCCCCACGCCCATGTCGTGACGTCACACATAATACAAAATTATGTTTATTGTATTGAAGAGGAACTATTTAACGGTGAAAGGGAAATGTATGTGAATGTTAAAATCAACAAGTCGGTATATAATGTCCCTCTTTGATATTGAGATTCTCTTGATGGAAACCACTAAATTTAGAGAAGTTTCTAGAGGGTTCTTCCCTTAAATCACCGGATGGACCGAGAAATGATTGACATGGGAAGCAAAATTAGATAAAAGACAGTGAAAGCAGTTTTTGATTTTATTGTTTTTGATTTGTCTGGTCGCAAATATCCCTGTTTTATTTCTGCTTAGGCTTGAAAATACTTATGTATTATCAATTTTCTTTAAAATTGCACAACATGTGTTACAGTAATCTGTGTTTTTTTTTCAGAATTTGTACTTAAACTTGCATCTGCTGTGGGTTTATTTTTACTGAATGTGTGTTAGTGCATCTGTTTTGTTGAGATTTACATCTATAATAGGCCTATCTACAAAATCTTTACTGGTTGAATCTAATTTATTCAAGAGACGGATGATCTGCTCAAGATGATTTACATGAAAACATGACAATCCTTTTTGTCAAACAATGACGAACAAATAATTTGCCAATAGGCCATGCTCATGAAAGTTATTTTGTTATACAATGATTTCTTGGTTATTATAAGGCATTTACAGTAAGGAACAGCACTTCTCAGAATGAGTCAAGAAAGGAGAGCGGTCAGGTTGCAAAAGTACCCGCATGCTTGTGAAAGATGCAACAAGATGCACATTCATGGTGTGGGTTGGCAAACAATACTGGAGGTCTTTGTCTGTCTATTCCACATACACACACACACACACACACACACACACACACACACACACACAACAACGACAACAAAGTGGAACACAATAGAATTGATTTTATTTCTGAACAGATGATTTAAAAATAAAACTTAGGTGCGTTTTGTAACTGTCTTATTTCACTTTAATTGCTGGTTCATACAGTAACAACTCAAACGTGTTTCCGTGTAAATGATATAACTATCATCATTGTCTACTAATAGTCAGAAAATTTGAGGCTTGTGTTTGGGAGCAGACTAACTCCAGGTTGATTTGATAAAAATATGCTGAATCATGAACTCAGATGTTGTGACTTTCAACACCTTATCATCTAATTTTCCTGCAATGCAAATAAACTCATGGCCCTCTTTGAATGCAATGTTTTTGAAATAATATGAAAACTGTTCAAGGTTTGCATACGCAGATATTAGTAGTGAGAGAAATAACTCGCCCACAGATGTAGTGATAGACACAGTCTTCTGTAAATACATATTAGAGCAGCAAGCACTAACTCTTGGTAGAGTAGAGTGATATGGAGTCAGGGAGTAAATACTCTTTTCAGTGGGATAATGGCCCACAGGTAGAGCTAACAATACACGGCCCACAGCTGGACTGCTTTGCACAGTCTCATGTTACATTCTGTTTCATAAACCTCATTCAGCTACAGCTCATCGTACCATGGGAGATTTGTACCCAAGATTTAGATCAACTATGAGATTCAGTGTGTTGATGCAAACAGTATATCAAAACCCGTTGGTCTGGGCTCAAGGTGATAAACAGATTTAGTTTGTCCGTTGGTTTTGAGTAACTGGTGAGTGTGAGTGTGTGTGTTTGTGTGTTTTGGGGTTTTTGCATTTGAACAAATACAGGAGTGAAATGCCTGTTATTTTTGCATGAGAAAAAGTCATAAGTCACACATATTGACGTTGCCACTTTGAACAGGAAGTGAACACTTCCGGCTTCCGTGTTATAGCTCATAGAAACACATTGCACACACAGCTTCCCTATGTCACACACATAGAGCACATCAGGGTACCAGGCCGGAGTATGGTTGTCTGACAGTCGCATCAAAATGGCAAGTAACATGGAGCCCAAAGACAACAATCTGCTGCAAACACCTGAACAGGTATGTACTGTGTGCCCTTTACTTTCTACAAAATATTTGTTATCGTTTTGCTCAGTGCCTGTTATTAACCATAAAGTTAAGATAACGCTGTGTGGATGACCAAAGTAATGATGCTGCAGATTTTAAAAGTCTTCTTTTGTTCTTTTTGTTTGTTTGTTTGTTTCTGTAATGTTTTATAATATCTGCACAGTATTTCAGGATTTAAGCTTAAAGTCATATTTTTTATTTTATTTTGTTTGTGGTGCTGGAAACCCCCAACTGTTAAATACTTATATGGGCTTTAACAGTGGAAAACCCTAATCTCAAACAGTGACTCACATTATCCAAGTAGTTATTTCAAGATGCTGTGACAATGATTCACGGTTATTTTAGAGGTATGAGTGGATCAGATGATGCAGGATAGATCATATTTATTTCTAAAGACGAGCCATGTAAATGTCCAGCATGTACTTGTGTGTGTTGTATTTGTGGACAGTTGACACTCTTGCTGTTTATTTGGCAATTGGCTATAAATTGAGCCACATTTTGAGCATGCTGTATATTACAGATTGTTCAAACAGTGATATATGCAGATGACATATTGAACAGTAAGCTGTGTATGTGTGATATGGTGGAGTACAGCTGTATTCTTTATTTTTAGTTTGGGGTTTTGAGTTATTTCTTCTTTTGGGGTTGAGTATTTAGCAGGTTGTGAGTTGCTTTCATGTCACATTCATTATCAGTAATAGAGGAAGTCCAGGCAACTCTTATCAGCAGTCAGAAACATCTCTGTGTCTTAAGCCGAGCAATGAAAAAAAGTAAAATGAAGAAAGGTTAAGGAGTACATGAAAATGTATTAGTAGAGGTGATGATGGGATGAAGTCTACTTTTCAATATCTGCTGTTGGTTTGACCCTGAACTTCATACTTTGATGTCTTTTATTAAATCTACCGGAATTTACAAAAAGCAACTTTATCTTCTGTTTTCCAGGAAAATGGATCAAAACACAAACAGGTAAAACAAATCAAATTTTTTATTCAGTAGTTTTTGTCAGAAATGTGTTTTAATGGATAAAAGAGTTATAGCTCATTGGTTTTACTTCTTAAGAAATGTCAACAAAAAATAATCCATAGCAGAGCTTGCAGTTCTGTAAGGCTTTACTTTGCATGCTGTAAGTCCATGAATGATAAGAACCTGCTGATGGTTAGCAAATGTAGTGTTTACCATGTTAAACATCTTAAGCAAGCTAATATTTGCTTAAGAGCACTGGAAATAAAGTACAGCTTATACTGAAGGGAATGTCATTACTTTCTGAGGTATTTGGTCAAACACCAAAGTTTTGGACAAAATAAAGGAAATATAATTTATCGGGAGGGCCATAAAGTTACATAAATAACTATTCAATGGTAATCAAACATTCACCTTCAAAACATAAATGTCAAACTGATGGTTTTCCCATAGAAGAAAGACCATTAGGCTTCACCCTTTGGGCTCTGTGACTGTAAAAAATGTTGTGGTGAAATACATTTCTGGAGTATTGGCAGTGGTGGTTCTAGTCCACTTTTACTGAGGGGGCCAAACTGAGGCCAGTTGTTTTGTCAGAGGGGAACATTAAACCCAGGTGAAAAATAGACAAAGATGATCGCTTTAAAAATATATGTATTATGCCAAATAATAGCGCTGTAGTTTGCGATCCGTCTTTCTTTTTTGTTTTAAGTGACTTTTTTGCTCGACTCAGCACCAGCCCTCTTTGGTTTGGATGTGTATGGTTAATCGATCGTTGTAGGAGATTTACAGATATTGTTCTTGAGGAGGTCAAACTTTTACCTGTGGGTAGGCCTGTGGTGCTCGAGGAAGGTTCAGTAGGATCCATCCTCTGAGGGCCATGAATAGAGGCAGCCACATGTGTGCAGCACCAGGTATAAGGGATAAGGTATATCGTATCCTATCCTATTGTATCCTATCGCAACACATCATATCGCTTTGCATTGTATCCCTTATCTTCGCATCACTTTGTATCATATCATACTGTAGCGAATCATATCCTATCGCTTCATAACGCTTCGTATTGTTTCATTTTGTATCAAATCGTATCATACATAATATCTTGGCATGTGTTTCTGAGTTTGTTGTAATTGCTGAAAATATCTTGATAACAGTTGTTGAGATATCAAAACATATCTTTTGGTGTAAAACATCCTTTAACTGTGTAATCCATTACAGTGAACATTAAGTCTCTACAAGTGGATTATGCAGCTCCAGCTATGTTTGAATCAAAGTTTTATATTGTATCATATCAGTTAAACGTAATGGCTGTTAATAAAATAACAAAAATACATTCAGACTATTTCATTTCTTTGGAAAACTAGTCAACTGTATTTTACTGTATTCTTGATATTTGTACTGAAAAGTGTGTTTGTAATGGCTGACTTTTTTTTCTTGTTCCTAGTTTTCTCCTGGCCATGTACGTAAACTGGGGTTGACGAGGAAAATGCCAAGAAGGAGGGTATGTGACGCTCTGTGAACTTAGAATACCTCAGTTTATATACAGATGATCTTAATTTATCTCGTGCTTCTGACAGAACCGTCAGCCAAATATATCGCTTTTCTCTGTCAGGATTTAAAGGAAGATGAAAACCCAGAAGAGAAAGCACGGAAACACAAGGAGCATGAGGTATCATCATACCATAACATACTGTATGTCACTTCTTTTGAATCTTTTTTTTTTTTTTAAATTAAACTTTCACTTTTTATTTCTGATAAAAGCTGAAGCCTATGTATAAAGAGCTGCTGTACACTATCGCTCATAAAATGGGTTACTCATCATCAACTGAGGTTTACACAGATGGCCAACTTCACCAGTACATCACGGAGGTAAACATCTCAACACACCTCAACCACTAACTCCACATTGTGTTTGTGTTCGAGTATGACTAAGAGTGTTGTTGTCTTTTATTCTTTCTTTCCTACCAGGCTTTCACTATGACAGAGTCAGAGCACAGCAGTATGAGCGAGAAAGTAAAGAGCACGGAGGTGAGAAAAGAAAGACCCCAATATCTTTATTTATTGTTCTCTTACATCACTCATCTTTAACTTCCACCATTTAGTTTTCCAGTGGCAAAAATGATCTCATCTACTGGTTTGAGACGGCAGAATGTGGCTGTTTGATACCAGAACGACTAAATAACTGCCTCACTGTTACAGCCCCCAGTGTACTGTCTGATGGCCACAGTAAAGGAAGCAAAGGGAATCCTGGGAAAAGACGTCACTGGTGAGTTCTGGCTTTACCTCTGCAGACCATGCCGCTCGTATTCTTCAACAATGTGATGACTGGCGCTCATTTAAATATGCAACAATACGTCAGTTGGTTGGTTTGTTGTTTTATGGCTTTGGGCATCTCAACAGTTTATGTATAGAACGTATTAAGGCCTTGACACAACAAGCAGACGACAAACTAGTGGCGACGAAGGCTGACTGTGGAGTCGCCTCAAGTCGCCTTTGTCTTGACCAAAAAGTTGCACTTGAACACACCGTAAAGACTACAGCCGACGGCCAACCAACACGTACGTTCTGGGCATGTGTGAGAGGTTATAACGCTCCATGATACGAGAAGGCCATTTTCACACCGCTGTCGTGCACCACTCGTATTGTAGGTACTAATCGAGAATAATTTAAATAATGTTGAAAATGGCCCTGGCGTTGTCAGCTCTTGGTCTTTTAGTGGAAAAAGAAAAGAAGAGGCGACAAATAAGGAGAATCCACACTAATATGTGAAAGCATGGAGTCTACAGCGGCATGCTCAAGCGGCTTTCCTGAAACTGTGTCGAGAGCTGGAGAGAAATGAAACCTCTGAACAGCCAATCAGAGAGATTCCTCTCACCGACTGCGTAGACCGATGCAGATTCAATATGTCGTGAAAAAAAAAGGCAGGTGGTGTTATATAAATCGCATTTGTACTGGGAGCATTATTTGTTAGAGGGTATTTGACTACCTAGAAAAACTTCCTCCTGAAATCTTAAAATAATAGAGAACCAAAACTTGCTTCGAAACTCTGAAAAAAGAGTGAGTAGTGGTTTGATATAGGTATCATGTACTGGGAACATCATTTTTTGCTTTCGATTCTAACTACAGTACCATTTTTCACAAAGCCGCACATCTTAACAAAACATAATGTCAAGTTGCTCATTGTAGGTATAGAGCTGGAGGATTGTGGTTAATATTAGAGCCTGACGATTAATTGGCTAGCCGATAATGTCAGCCGATGTTAGCATAGTGACTATCGGTATCGGCTAATTTTATCGCTGATATGGGCTGATATTACTAGATTTATTCACCAGACATATAGCATTTAATTTGAGTAGAACTGACTTACACATAGCAGTTCTCGTTCACCAGCAGAGGGCGCTAAATGGATTACAACAAGCATTATCGCTCTCCAGAGTGTCAAACAGTGATGCACGTATATGTTACTTTTCATCATTACACTGTATATCTAAGTGTTTGATAACTGCATTTGAGGGATAAATTCAATAAATGTGTATAGCTATATATATCTCTATACGGATCAAACATAGATCTAAGAAAGATATCGGCTGATTTTTCCCCGCCCCAACATCAATATCTGTATCTGCACCAAAGTCTCATATCGGTCAGACCCTTCAATATTGCTAGTAAAAATGTCATAGATAATATTTTAGTCTAAAGATTAATTGAAGAGAAAAATCGAAATCACAAGAAATAAGAGAATAATAAGAGAATATCACAGTAGTAGATTCATTACTGAGTTTGTTCCATTTGCCTTTGCCTAAAGCATATCGACATGTTTTTCTTCCCTTGTCAACTTTGTCTGTGATTTTTGATTTGCCTTTCTGTGGAGTAATCTCTTGCAGTCTCTGAGTTATGATAACATGCCAAACTGTCCCTGTGCTCTATGACTGGTATCTATTGCTGATCTCTTGTGTGTTCTGAGCAGGTTTCAGTGACCCGTACTGCTTGCTGACCATCCTGGAGGATGAGGAGGAGAGTCGAACACGCAGGTCCAGAGCAAAGCCCTGTAAATCTGTTGTTAAGGACGCTGTATCCGATGATAAAATCTGCCAAACAGTTATAAAGAAGCAGACTCTGAACCCCATCTGGAACCAAACCTTCATACTGTGAGTTTAGATTTGTGGTTTTATGAACAACATCAACCAGGCTGAAATGTGATACTTACGACTGTTTCTTTTGGGTTTAGAGAGTTTGAAGACATCGCCGGTGCGAGCTTTCACTTGGAGATGTGGTGAGAAGAAAATCTGGAGCTTTGCTTTACCTGCTTTGAAATCTTCCTCTGCCTCCACTACAGCACTGTTTTTGTTTCAGGGATAAGGACGAAGAGGTTTCACTTTCTCAGAAATTTGAGGACATCAAAACCAATTTCAACAGTTTAAGAAGGTATTGTGCTCTCTCAGTGACTCTCATACAAGCAGTAAACCAATCCAAGCATTTCAACTGTGTCCTGTGTTACCTGTTCAGGATGATCAAGGAGGCCAAAAAGGAGAAAGGCACAGATGACTTTTTGGGAAATGTTGTCATTAAACTAAAGGTAGTACGTGTTTATATTTGTATATCTGCTATTTCACTCTTCCCTCACAACGTCATCCCAGTCTTGTTATCATCTGTCACATCTTATTTAGGATCTTCCCTGTACTGAAGACAACTGGTACAATCTGGAGCCTAGAACAGAGACTTATCCTGATCGCGGCCAGTGCCACCTGAATCTCCAGTTCATCCATAAAGAGGTAAAAGTGCTTTTCCATCCTGTAACACCATATAATCTCTCGATTATATTCACAGAATAGCCTATATGAAATGTCGGACATTGTAAAAACATTTTTTTTTATAGATTCCAACTATAGGCTGCCTGTCATCCCCTCTCTCATATCGCACATGTCCTGTCTCTTATCAGCTTTCCATATACATTAAAAACCAATAGAGAGAGGAGAAATGTTTGGGTTAGGCAAAAAACACTAGTAACCACGGTTAACATCGACATGTGGAGAAAAAGCTCTAGGTATCAAGTCCCTCCTCACTGTTTAGCCTGTAGCAGCACAACAAGGAGCTGCCTGAACCATCCCTAACTGTTCGTTTTATCAAAAAGAAAGTTTTTAAGCCCTCTCTTTTATGGAGGTCTGCCTTTATTGACTCACACTTGCACATGGTTTAACGGTGGGAGACTCCGATACTTAAGGGATCTGCCTCCCATACTACTTTTTGGGGCCACACGTACCCCAATTAAGCATGTTTTCTGCATATATTTGAATACGTAAAGCCATTGTTTCATATGTTTCTGTTTCCAACATTTTAAAATCTGGATTATTTTCTTTGTGGGTGTCAGAGAGATGGGACGCTGAGTGCCGGTCGTAGTGCTTACATCAACTACTGTGGGATTCTGCAGCAGTTTGTTCAGGCTTACATCTCCAAGCAGAAGGTAAAGGGCTGGTGAAAATCTTATTTAAAGTCTTGATTTTTTTTAGTTTTCCCTTAACTTGTGTTCTTTGGTCTCTCTTAGAGTTCAGCTCCGTGGAAAGGGGCACTATGCGGCGAGGCTGAGACCCTGCTGGAGTTCTATGCTACGCAGAATGACCTCTCACCTTTTCTTCAGGACCTGGCGTAAGCAGTGACTATATGAGATTATACTGTTGTGTAGATAGATACATAAGAGGAGTGTACAGGTTTCTTTTTGCATACACCTGTATTCATCTATTTAAAAGCTGAACAGTACTCGGTTTAATCTTGGATTTTAATTTCATGCATGTGTGTCTCACTAACAGGAAGTGGGTGGCGTACAGTAAACTGTACCAGAGTTTAGAGGTGGACTCGTCTTTGCTGTTGCAGCAGCTAACCTGTATAGAGTACCACTGGCATCAGCAGGAGCTGCCATACCAACAGGTATAAGCAAGTTCATGAAGGGGACAGCTGTGGCTCAGTGGTAGAGTCGGTCATCTCTCAGCCGGAAGGTTGGGGTAGAGAAAAGATAACTGATCTTAGATTTTCCAATGTTGCAAACTTCCTCTTGCAATGTGATCAACCTTACAAATATGAGACAGTTTCTTTTGCAGGCAATTGACAGTTCTTTCATGTCATTCTTCATTGGTACCTTTACTAAAATAGTGATGAAAGCAGGTGTAATTATCTAAGCCCAGGGGCGTGTGCAGGCTTTTCTGACTCGGGTGGACCAACTGGGGCACTGACTTGGGGTGGCCTAGAGTGTAACGTCCATACACGCATACACAAGAATCTCAATTATTTACCCTTTCTGCCTCCACTAATCTAATACATTTTTATGTAACGCAAGAGTGATTTAAAGAACATGAAAATAATATGCTACATATACATGTAAAGAAAACTACTAAAAAAAAAAGAAGCCAGGACTTTGTTAGCGATGCTGACGTTACCAAACCAGCAGATCCTCACAAAAGTAAAAATGGACTCAATAAAAGATTAATGAAACATTTTCAGGAGAGATTTGTCAACTATTGATGTTGACAAAGTGTTGCACTCTTAACAGAAACAGGAACTTGGGGACTCTCTTCACGGCTTCCTGCAGTATGGATTGTGTCTGGTGGCCAAATACAGAGACATCTTCCCTCCAACTTCCAGCGCTACTCCGAAGCTGCACACACTGCTCAGGTACACAGAGTAATGTATGTTCATATAATTGCTGTTATTTTTGCTGCACTTGCATGTCAGGTTAATGGATTATTTGAATGTGCTTTGTTTAGAATCTTGGTCCAGATCTGTAAAACTCAGCCATTTCAAAAACTAAACCCAGCCCAGTTTGAGTTACATGATGGAGTCAGTGATGCCATACAGGTCAGTAGTTACACTGATTATTACCACCATTATGTATATCACAAGTCTTTCATTTCTTATATAATGACTTTTCTAACAGACAGGAACAGAGGAGTGGTTCACCATTAAGAAGGGTTTGCATCAGCCTATGACTAAGGTAAACACAAGCACATCACAGAAGCCTTCATACTGTATTTGGATTTTTATTTTCTGGTAATAAAGTCACATCATTTTTTTCACCGTGCTGACATACAGGACCTGTCAGAGATTGTAAGCGCCCTCTCCAGGTTGATTGGGGAAGTCCAAGACGATATAAAACACAACAAAGATATGTGGAACAGAGTCTTTGTCAGGTAAGTCACAACAAAAGGTTTGTTTATGTCTTGACTTTTGACCTGGTGTAATTAGGTGTATTTAATAAAAACCTGATCATGGCTTCTTTCAGAGTTGTCGGGTCAAAGGTCATGTGCTGGTTACAGAAACCAGAAGAAAGATATTTTATTTTAAAAGTTACAACCATGCATTTCCTGATTTGTTTGTCTTTTTTTTTTAAACTCTCTTTTGTTACAATAAATTATTCCTTTTTCATGACTGCAGTGCCGTTCAAGTGGATGTGTTCACTGTCGTCTATCAGAAGTTTGACTCCTTGGTAAGTTGCAATAATAACGGTTATAAATCAGTCCTTATGTTTTCTCATGTTTTTTAAAATTTTCTCTCCTTTTTATTCCTCTTCTCTCCTCAAAAGCTCGCCAAGGAGGTGAGGGAAACCTTGTCCCTGATTGAGGGTCAGATGGAGCAGGCTCTCGCCAACAGTCTCTTCACTGTTTACCTGAGCCTGCAAGCCATCCACAAAGACAAGGCGTTCCTCCAGAAAAGGTCAGAAGTCATACTCACAACATACTCTAAAGCTGTCGTTCTAAATCATCATGGTCTTACAGCTGTCAATCCAACTTTCACTCAGCGCCATTTCATCAAAGCAACTCTTCACATCCTCAGTGTTTTCATTTAAACCATTGACAGTATTTAAGGAATTACAGAAGCCCTAAGCGGATAAACATCCATACTTCTTATTGTATTACCCATGATATAGAGCACATTTTGGTTGTTTTCTCGAGGTCTCTGCTTATTTATCTTGGAATAACAGTCCAGGTTTTCCCATGATCTCAAGAAAACATCTGAAAAACAATTATTTATGAGTTGAGTATAAATTAGTTGAAATCTCAAGAAAACATCCCAACTGTACTTGTTTCCAGAGGAAAACTGAGTATTGATGCATGTCCACTTTGGGCTTTCATTGAAAATTCAATCACATCTTCTATTATAAAAGTGTGGTCAACACAGAAACAACAAAAAATTAAACTGATTTTGACACTTTTACTATACATAGTTTCAAAAATAGGATCATATTAGCATCACACCTTTCAGAGGTGTTTAAGTATTTGGATTGTAATATAGAGGACTTATTTAGAAATGACATTATACCACTTCAGAGAAACCCTCGCCTAATTCTCTTACAGCCTATAATGAAAAAACTGTAATGTTTTACATTGTTTTAAGGAGCTGTGATGTTTGAAGAGTTTGTACTGTGTTTTTTTTCAGGGGATTTCTTGAGCTGACAAACTTTCAAGAGGGCTTCAGGGAGGCTCTCCCTTACTGGCTGAACCAGGCGTTCAGCACCACTCAGGACAGGGTGGAGAGGGCTGTGCAGGTAGACCAGGTAACTCTCTCGTTAGATGCTTTACTCTAACATTTTCTTTCATCCACAGGCAGTACAGTACATGATTTACTTTCTCCCCTCTCAGCTCCAGCCCTTGCAGTCTGGTGCCGTGCCCATAAAACACAGTTCCTCTGCAGTCGACTTGGTGGCGTGTATCCAGCCTATCTGCCAGCTGTGGGAGCAGCTGTCCTGGCCCGACCCTGAGGAGGCCTTCATGCTCATGGTTAAACTCACTGAGGTACGGCAGTCTGCACTGAAATGTTTCTAATCAAATGCCTTCCTGTGAGAATGTTGGTCGTTGTCTGGGCTCTGTTTTCACTTTTCCTGTGTTTTAGGATGTGTGTAAGATTGTGGTGAACTACTGTCAAATCCTCAAGAAGAGGGTGAGGATGCTTTCTGAGAACTCCGACCCCGGCAGTGCCATCAACATGGTAAGGGTTAACCCTGAAAAAAGGCTTCACAAGAAATATTTCTGATGGTGAAACCTTTCTAATCTCTGTGTGTTCCCCTCTCTGTAGTTGTGTGTGGTGGTAAATGACCTAGAGCACTTACGGACAGTGCTGACTCGACTACCTACACAGCTGAACTGGACCGGACTTCGAGATCGAACCCAAAACGTCATAGGAGATAGCCAGTTCCACAACACTCTGCCCTCACAGCTTCAGCAGGCCCAGGATGTCCTCGGCAAAGAGATCCGATCTGCATTGAACACTCTGGGGAAAAAGGTTGAACATTTTTAACATTTCAAAACCTATAAGTCCTTTAAAGGTTTTTAAAAAACTATGTTGATGTCTTATGTGTCTTCTGTGTGACTCTTCAGTTAAACACAGACATTGAAACTCATGTCAGAAGCATGGCAACCAGGCGGAGAATCCCCTCCAAGTCCACAGAGGATGTAAGTCGTCACCATCATTGCTGGCTTTACACAAATGCAGATGCCTCTTACTGTAAAGTGTGCTCAATATCCACCTTCTTCTCTATTTAAGGCTGCAGCTCCTTTGATGCGCTACCTGGAGCAAGAGCTAACGTATATGAATGAAAACCTAGTTCAGGAGAACTTCAACAGGTAAATTTGAATTTTGAGGTCAAATGTTTTTTTTTTCCTTATTCAAAATGTAAACCACATTTTACTTTGTGTTTTTCTCCATCCAGTCTCTTGATTCCTTTGTGGGAAAACTCAGTGAAGAGCCTCTACCAGGTGGCTACTAAGCATTCACATCAGGAGGGGCTCATGGTGTTCTGCCAGAGACTGCTGTATACACTGCAGGTCAGTCCTCAGCTGGTCATGTGTCTTGACTACCGGAACGTTTTGAAGTTAAAGATACTGTGATGAGTTTTGAGCTGGTTATAAAACACACTGAAATTAATACTGATTGATTACAAAATCAAACAAGACCATAAGCATAATGATTGACTATTTCTTTATAGTCGATTTTAAAGAGGGCATATATATATATATACCCCTTTTCAAACAGTCTCTTGTGGGTCTAAATGAAACATCTGTGCTGTGTTTTGGTCAAAATATAACATGAATCGAGGAGGTTTGTGACCCTGTATAAACCAGCTCTCTCAGAACGCTCCGTTTTGGTGTGTGTGTCTCTTTAAATGCAATTAGTTTTCCATGTACACATCACTCCTTCGACAGCGAGAATAAAAATGGCAGACCTGTGAAAAAGTTTTGCTCTAGGCTGAGGGAGGAGTCCATGGGTGGAGATACGAGGGGAGGGGAGGGTTTTTTTTTTTTTTTTACCAGAATCCCACTGTGACATCACAAGGAGAGCAAATTTGAAACTGAGCATTTTTCTCTGTGTTGTAAGACTTATGCAGACCACAAACAAAGGACTGGATGGGTTTATTATATGTATATATGTATATATATGTTGTGGGTCGGTAGACACTCAGGTTACCCAAATATATGTTCAAAAACACTGTCAACGTGGATTTTTCATAATATGTCCCCTTTAATAGCTGAAACAGCTGCCGCAGGGTAAGTGTCAGATGAGGAGATTAACGTCACGCTGCAGATCAATGTTACAATATCATTAGGCAGAAGCTTTTGTTCAAAGTGCATACATCTGAGGTTAAGTACAACACAAGCAAGGATTTAAAAAGAGGGAAACAATGTCATGAGTGCCAGCAAACAGCTTCAAGTCTGATCGGACACAGGTGCTGACAGGCAGTGCACAGGGTGTGTAACAGGTCTAGGGCCTCTACAGTTGCACTGACTAGAGCTGACACATACTATGGGGCTGTGACTCGGGTAAAAGAATCGCAGATGCTATGCTATGGTTTGCAATCATTTATCAAAGAGGAATGTGGTATATCTTGCAATGACACACAACTTCTTTGGGAAAAAGAAAGCAACCTGCAGCCCAACAGCCATCAGACAGACTGAGACCAACCTTATAAGCCTTCACCATCTCAAGGGATAGTGGGGGTCCCCAGTCTCTGGCACCTTTATTCTGGGGGTCGCGAGCTGAAATGTTTGGGAACTCTTGGAATAGTCCACTGTAATGCAGAGCCTTCTGAAACATTTAATTTCCTGTTGTGTTGATGTCAGTGCTTGGAGCAGTGCTTCCATGCGGAGGGGAACGGGCTCCCTCTGAATTCACTCCACTCTGAAGAATACAAGGTGAGTAATAATGAAATACCACAAAGAGTTTTACACATTTTCCTCGACTAGAATGAAAAAGATAACGCACTTTCATGTATTTCGTCTTTGCCACCTGTTCCCAGACTCTCAAAGGTCACCTCACCCACAACTCTCTGAGCAGCCGGCAGCTTGTGGAGAAGTTCTTTAAGAGGAAAATACGTGAGCAGGTGAGACAGCCTCAAACAAGAAATGACCCTCAGCTTACGTTTTAGCCACATTCTTTGTGCTCCAACCTTCCTTCCTTTTTATTTTTGCCCGACAGAAGGAGTACAGTGGAGAAAAATACGGTGCTGTCACTCTCCTAGCTTCATACAGGAGATCAGACCAAAGACTCAGAGTTGAGGTGTTGAATGCAGTCAACCTCCTACCAATGGACTCCAATGGTAAAACCTTACAGGACAATCACAGCCACACGCAGGATATATGTATAGCAGCAAGCAAACGTTAAATGCAATGTGACCTTTCATGACACTTTCATTCTTTTCCAGGTCTAAGCGATCCGTTTGTGCAGCTCTGTCTCGAGCCTTCCTACATCTTTACTGAGGTGGAGCCTCGGAGCACTCAGATCAAGAGCTGTGATCTCAATCCACTTTTTGATGAGGCCTTTGAATTGTTAGTTGTTGGTATTTTATGTGACATTATCCATCCGTTCGTTCATTCTCTTTAAGTTCCTGACCTCTCCTTGCCCTAGTTGCTGATCTCTGTCTCCTCGGTTTCACAGTCTGGTGTCCCTGGATCAATGCCAGACTCCAGGGGCCTGCCTGGTGGTGACTGTTCTGGACCACGACACTTTGAGAACTGATGACTTTGAGGGTGAGGCCTTCCTGGCACTAGAGGACATACCAGGAGTTGCTGGTGGAAAGGGAGGAGTAGAATTCAACTCACTGGCAGATGCCGCCCCTGATCAGATCCGGAGTCCTCTGATGCATCCCAAACCCAATGGTATGATCCGTCAGAAGGTTTAGATCTGTGCATAAGGATCTGATTTTAGTTTGAAACAAGATGATGAGTACATGAGCCTGCTTGGGGTTCCTTTTTATTTCTATTGCACCGTTTTACAGTACTTCTTTAACTTAATACTATTTGTCCCATGATGTGTAATTATTCTTGTGCAGTGAATTAATAATTGCATAATATGATTTGACACAAACAAAAAATGGAAGCCCAAAAAAACAGGGGTTCTTTTAAATATCACGTAAAAAGTTGGGCTGTCAAATGATTCATATTTTTTACCGCTAAATTTCAAAAGTTAATCATCACGTTGAAATTCCATCCATCCATGTTCTATGGAAACCGGGTTGCGGCGGCAGCAGGCGCAGGAAGTCAACCCAGCAACGTTTTCCAGCTCCTCCTGGGGGATTCTGGGGGCATTCCCAGGCTAGACCGGATAAATGATCCTGGGTCTACCCCGGGCTCTCCTCCCAGTTGGGGCGTGCCTGGAGAAGCTCCAAAGGGAGGCGTCCTAATCAGATGCCCAAATCACCTCAACTTGCTCCTTTCGATGTGGAGGAGTTGTGGCTCTACTCCAAGCTCCCCCTCAAATTTGCGATCCTATTCCATTATTTCACAATACAAAAAAATCTTTTAAATGTTTGTCTTAATCTGAGAGGACTTTACTCTCAGTTTTTATTAAACCATGCTTTTATTTTGAAACAAAGTAAAGACTTTCTGCTAGATCGAAGGTTACGACATTAACTTAGCACGGAAAAAATAACTTGTTACGGATCAAAAACGAATTGAAAACCGCTCAAAGGAACAGTAAAGTGATGTTAGTGACATGAGACATTCAAAGATAGAGCAGTATTGTTCTTTTCCCTCACTGTGACTACAGGGAGACACTGAGGAGGCGTATCTACGGTGCGCCTAAAGGGACAAAATAGCACGTGATTAATCGTGATTTAAAACTCACTTTTATAGACTTGCTTTTATGTGACTTCTCCTTTAAAGATCTATCCCCTCCTGTTATTAATTATATTGCTTTTAACCTTTTTTTTTAAATCTTTCTCTTCATTAAATGTTTTAGCCTTTAAATGTATCCCTTCCTGTATTCATTTTACTGCTCTTAGTCTTTTTTATATCCTACTCCTTTTATAGTTTAACTTTTCAGCTCTCTGTTGCTTTATTCATTTAACCATCTCCCGTTTATCCCTTCTTTTTATCTGCATTCTGTGTTTACAGCCTGTGATGTGATGTTGTCCCACTCTCCCTCAATTTGTATTATGTTCTCTCCTGGTTGATTTTAAACTCATTTTCCTTCACTGTACTGAACTGCCTCTGACGGATCTATCTTACTCCTGTTATTTGCATTTATATTATTTTTGCCCTCTCTGTTGATCGGTGTTCTGTTGTTGTGTTGCTGTATTTGCTTTGTCTGTCACAGCACTTAATAAACATTTGTTTTTTAAAGGTTCTATATAAATAAAGTTATTATTATTATTTAAAAAAAAGAAGCATTAAATTCAGACCTTAACTAATTTTGATTAACAGCTGTCAGCCTTAATAAAAAGCTGTGTAAATTCCAGGTGCTAATCCGTCCATCCTGCATATCGTGAACTTGATTCTCTCTTTTTCAGAGGACGCCATCCTGAGGTTACTGGAGTCCAGGAAAGGCGAGCGAGAGACACAGGCCTTTATAAAGAAAAGAAGACTGAGAGAGAAACAGTCCCAGGAGGGGATTCAACAAGAGTAACAAACACACAGACAATGTCTTCCTCCAAAAATATACAATTTGTTTTAATGATCGGTACCAAAAAAACAAAAGAAAAGAAGTCCACTCAGAGAGAAACACTGTTGTCGGATGAGTTGTGTGTACAGAAGCATGGGTTTATCAAAGACCATCACAGTGATCATGAACCCTTTCACATCTCACGTTTAAACCTCGTACACCTTCACATCATTTGTCTGCTTCCTGATGTTCCGTCTGATCAGTGCAAGGGATGAGTATGACATCACCGAATCCTTGTCCTGACACGCTGAAATGTTAAAGTCTACTACAACTGTCAAAAAAAATAAAAAGAAATGATGGCAGAGAAACCTTTCACACATTGATTTCAAATAAAGTAAATGGGCTGTGTGTTTGAGTTAACATGAAAAAGTGTTTCAGAAAATAAAGAAAGAAAAGAAAAGTCATTTGAAAGACTACACAAGTTGAACTGAGTACATTATCTTTGATTGTGTTAACATGCTTTTTCCTCTTCCAGTTTATGTGGAAGAATATTCGAGAACACCTGAGAGCTTTAACAGACACCATCTGTTGTAACTTTTTATCAAAATTACTTCATTTTAAATACTTTTCTGTTATTATTCAACAGTAAATGATTTTTTTTAATTCCTCTTGCTATATAAAAAAAAGTGATATATAATCTAGACGAGCGCTACCAGCAGGCTGGTATGATGGCCCCGTTCGGAGCTGTAGAAGCAACACAGGTTTATTGTTTTGATGAAACTAATTGTTTTCAGTAAGACCCGTTGAATACGATCGGCTCATTAACCCTTAAGAAAGTTAAAGATGAAAAAAAAGCTGCTGTGTCATCTATCCATCTGGAAAGTTTGAAGATCCTCGCCTCTTCCAGAAATCAGACAGCAATAACTCATGGTACTAAGATTTTCTTTTTGGCGATATTTTTCAATACCACAAGTTTTAAAACGATTCAATCGGCATTATCACACGATCGATAGTATCAAAAAGTACCAAAGCTATAAAAGAAAATTCAGCTCTTCAGTCATATTTGTAATGTTTAAGTGGTCGTGAACAAAGAGCAGCGTGGTGCATTCAAAGTCACACGACGATTGAAAAAGATTATGAGTGATATCTGAGAAGTAATACTAGGGGAGTTTATCCCAGGGTTGGAAATTAGCACCTTTCAGCCGCCAAATACGGGTTTTTTGGCAGTGACGGGTGAATTTGCACAACTCGTCAGTCAGGGTGGCGGGTAAATGAAACAAAGTGATTGAACACATGCTTTTAAAAGAACGAATGTATTATCTTTTCTGTCAGTCGAGGTTCCTTTGCAGCTCAATCCGCTAAATGAGTTAGCCTTCAAGAACATGGCTGCAACAGAAACTCTTGCCAGCCTCAGAAATAATAAACAAAAATCACTAAATTAAACTTTTGTTTGTTTTTGTGAGCGAGACAAAGAGCATGTCAGTATTAGCTGAAACATCTCCCTTCATAAAACAGCCTGTAAATTAAATACTGTAAGCCTTGGTTTGATATTAAACATCATTACATAATGCTGATGGTTCAAATGAAGTGGCAGGTAAAATAATGAGTGACTGGGAGGCGCAAATGTTCATTTCCAACCTTGACTTCTACCCGTTATTCAGGGACAACTGAAGACACTGAGTTTGAATGTCATTTTGGATCGAAGATATTCCCAAACTTTAGGCGCCCAGGACTTCATTTTGTGCTGCCGTGGTGAAAACCCGGCGTCCTCAACATTTGATTTTTTCTGGTATCGTATCAGAGTGGGAAACAGTTCAAGCATCACATAGTAATACCTCAGTTACTGAGAATATTGTTGTGTCACGTTCAGCTCTGTATAATATTACTGCATTATTCTTGAGTGTTCATATAGTTTATACTCTATGGTACAGTGAGTTTAATGACTTAGAATTTAAGTTTAACTGATTGTTTTAAGAACTTTTCTAAACTGTGGAATAAGAAGACTATGGTTTATCATGAGTCATTGTCTTGATTTCTGAGAAGAGATCTGACATTTATATGAAACTATTTAGAGCTTGGCGTTCCAAAACTCTGTTGTTGGAGGGAGACCGCAGACATCTTCAGACCTCAGACAAATCACACTGAGCGACTTCTCCTCATCCACCTGTTTGTACTGTAGCTTAGAAGAAGTCAAATTTGTTTTGTTCTTAATCCTACACATTTCCAACCTGCTCTCATCCTCGGCCGTCAGATACAAATTTTCACTGCCTCTGTTTCAACATATCCGTAAGTGCCTGCTTAAAACTCTGTTTCTAAAAATGTTGTTTTGCTTCTTTTAAGCTACCCTCTGATACGTGTTTTCCTTTCCAACATGTATCTCCTCCAAGCTGACTTTCTCTATACTTCACCTGAATCCCCATGTGTCTAATACTGCTGCCATGTGGGTTAACGTTGGACTTAGATCAAAGCCATGAGGTCGCTAAAGAACTCCAAAAGATCTCCATGTTGTGTCACGATTATGTGGGTGATAAGTGAATAATAGTGCAATACTTTTCAGGTAGAAGTGCAAACAGTGAATGTCACCTGCCTGACCTGAAACTTTCCAGATGGATAAATGACACTTCAGGAACTCGTGGTCTTACCATCAAACCTCTAATTGAAACATGGAAACATTATTAAGAACTGTGGATATAGATGTTTCATAGTTAGATAGATTTTCATCGATAGAGAATACGGGGTAAAGAACAGTGTTGCTGGTCAAGAGCAAGATCTTGTAAAATGTCATTCGTACGCTGGAAAAAATTATTGATCCTAAACTCCACGTTAAGAGCTTTCACTTCGTCTCTCATTAAACCGCTCACTCATCAGTAAACATCATCTTAAAAATACAAAAAACCAGATCAGTGCTAGTGTTGTTACCGCGTTATAAAATGACCTCGCCACAACTCTGAGCGGCGGTTGAGATCCAAGGCTGGTATTTATTGAATCAGAGGGGGAGGGGACTGGTCTGGAATCTGTGGTGGTCCTACTGGTGTTGTGAGGTCAAGAGAGTGGCTGCTCCAGGGTCTGTTCGGGGCAGAGTGGGCACTCTGTAGACGTGGAGCAGGTCTCACACTGTAGACCGTGACCACAGGACAGGGACACCGAGCCGGGCTCTCCACACGTCACGCAGCACTGTCTCTGTTTCCTGTAAACCACCTAGAGAAACACGACAGGGAAACATTCAGACCTCCCACTTAATGTGCAAAAGAAAACTTCTAATTAAAGCCAAGAAAGACAAAGAAAAAAGCATGTTAGCATCGGTGCTAAGGAATAAAATGTAGACCAATAGTGCTTCACTACAGGTCACACAGAGTTTAATCGAGTGTGATTTTCCAAAATATGGTATATGGTATATATGGTATTACCTGCTCCACAGCATGTAAACAGCTACACAGCTGGGCCTGCAAACTGAGGACCGACTCCAACGGTAGTCTGTGTAGTAGCTGCAGTTGGTGCAGTGCTAGATGGGGATTGTCTCCACTCCTTAAGCTCTCCAGCGCCTCCTGCAGCAGAGAAGCCTGTCTCTGTGCCTCCTCCTCGGCCTGTCGCGCTCGCTCTGCTTCCATGGCTAACCGTGCTGCATGGGCACGGGACTCCTCTGCGTCTGCTTTCAGCGCAGCCCACGACTACAGGTGGCAGAACACAATATCGATTTAAAAGCTGTAATGCAGCAAAAACTTGGAATTCAAGTTGCACAAGAAATGCAACGGACGTGTGTGTGTGTGTGTGTGTGTGTGTGTGTGTGTGTGTGCGCAACGGGCCTCACTACCTACCTGAGCTGTGTGTCTCCAGCTGTGACCCCACTGCTTCAGTGCCCTGTGGGCTTCCTCCAGCTCCTGTTTGAGCCTGGAAGACTCTGCACAGGAACCAGAGGGCAGCAGGGTAGGGGGTGTACCAGGGGAACCTTGGCCCGATGGAAAATGTTCCCAGATATTGGTGCTCATACCATTCAGACCTACAAAGAACAAAAACAAATATTAACACGATCATGTAACAACAACGATAAACCACTTTTCAATGTAATTCCACAAACCTAAAGAGCTATGAGATGGTCCCAAAAAGGTGCTTTCTGATTGACCAGGTTGAGGCAGGTGAGTAGAAAAGAATGGTGAAACCTGTGGCCTGATAGGCGGAGACGGTGAAGGAGAGCTAAAAGGAGCAGAGCTGCTAAAGGATCCTGGGATGTTGACAGGGGCTGAACTCTGAAACTGGCTACCTCCTTTAAAGGCAAAGAGACAAAGAATAATGAGTAATGTGTACTTGCCTACTGCTGACTCCAGTGTTCATTTTTTTTTAGTTTTGTGTGTTGCTGTGTCATTTAAAAATACCAAGAACTACTCCCACACCGGGGAGCGTCGAGCTGCTCTCCAAGCTCTTCTCCAACGCTGACACACCAAAATCATTCAGGTCGAGATCGTCCAACGCCGACTCTGTTACAAGAAACAAAACCAGAATCATGTTTACTTTTATTCAAGATTTGAATCACTATGAATGCATGAAATGTGGATTCAGTATTTCTATTCACTTACCAACAACTGACTCTACCGTCTCACTGGTGGGGTAGAAGGGCAGGGCGTTAGCATTCATGCCTGACGAGATGCTGGATCCATGGAGTCCAAGAGGGGCGGGACTGGGCGGCGTGGCAGCCAGACTGGAGGGTATACTGGAGGACAGACTCAATGGGCTGCCCACAGGAAGAAACACTAACAGGTCCTGAAGGAGGGAGATCATAGGAGATGGTATTTGGAGAATTGGACGTAAAAAGAGTTTCAGACTGCTCTGGAAACCATTCGAAGTTGAACACATTTGAGTTTGTAATTATACCTGTTTGCTTTGTGTTGATGACAATTCTCTGTTTCGTTGCTCAAGAGCAAAACTCCTTTGCTTTGCCTGAAATCACAAACAATAAAGGATGATGACAAAAAAAACAAGCAGCAATGCTTTTGGAGTTGTTGTAAAAAAAAAACCTTTATTGCTCCTGGGGGAATTTGCCTCGCACAGAGAGCATAAAACACTACACAAACAAACATATACAGGACAGCACATAAAACACACACTAAAGCGTCACATGATTAAATGAGCGATTTCAGTAGCAAGTTCAATAAAGTGCAGAGTGCAGAGTTCATCCTGTATGATAAGAGCTTATTAAGCAGCTGAATACTGCGTGGTACAAAGGAAGTGATGCCTCTTTTAGTCCTCATCCTGGGCATTCTGTACCTGCACCCTGAAGTCAAGAATTCATACTCTGACCAGAGAGGGTGCAGAGGGTCCGCTGTGATCTTGTTGGCTAAACAATTTTATTATGGAGCTATATATATATATTGAAGCAACCAAATTATTGACTAATGTATTCCAGCATCTTGACAGAGGTGTGGTACTGTGAGTGGCACAACTAGAACCTAAACAACAGCTGCTAAAAATCATGTGACTGTTTTCAGGAAGTAATAGTGGTGTCCCAGTCTATGAGTACAACTTGCATTACGGCGTTGCAGAAGCCGAGACAGCACTGGCACAGAGGGAATTCCCCATACATGCACAGTCAGACACACACACAAACAGTGCTTATGCCTCTGCGACATTCATAATGAAAGTGAAACATCAAAGGGGCGTAAATATCACGTCTTGAAACAGCAGTCTGAATAGGACTAGTATCAGCTCCAATGTTAGTCATGATTGGATGTGAAGTTAAAAAATTGGAGATCACATAATACCATATCTCCCTTCACTCTTATTCTTCTTTGGTTTCTTTTAAAAGTATAGTAAAATATGAACATCTTACCTGATCCTCCCTCTCAAAGCCAGGCGCTCTGCAGTACCCTCCCTCTACTGCCCACGGAGACAGAGGCTCCGCTCCTCCGCTCACGTCTTCACACAGAGATAAAACGCTACCAAGAAGTCCCTGCTCCTGAACACAGGACCCTGCAGACAGGGAAAAGGGGTCTGAAAGTGCACCCAAACCGGGCCCAGGCCCCATGCTGTGTCTGCTGGGGCTTGACGAAGCTTCCTGGGCAGGAAGAGGGTCTGGAGGTCTGGGGGGTGGAGGAGAGCCTGGTGTGGGGAATGATGGTTCGTCTGGAACAAAGGGCTCTGGGGGGGAGAATATTAAATACACAGTGTTAATTCAAAATGAATCTTCAGGAGGTTGTTAAGATGAGCTCAGATGTGATGCTGTGACTTACTTTCAACATGAGCAAAGGCACAGAAGGGCCCTCTGGGGCAGCTGCCACACTGCTGCATGTCGTTACACTTAGTGGATTTGTAGATCTGTAAAATAAAAATGAACGAACCGGCACATATTGATATTAATCCCCTGGTGTTTCTGGTCTGGACTCTGAAAGGTCTCTGCTCAAATAGACAAACCTCTGGATGGAACTGTTGTTCTGTTCTTGTGTGGCAGTACTGGCATCCCTCCGCTCCCTCACATTTACTGGGATCCCCCCATTCTTCACTCTGTTTCACAGCCGGACATGGCAACGCTCTGTGGCAGCAAGAAACAACAACAACTTTGTTAAAAACATCCACAACTGAGCAAAAAACAAAACATCATGTGTAGATATAATTTACGATATGTGATATGGCACCTGTATTTGTGTTTGTGCGGGCTTCGCCTCCGGTCTTTGCTGTTATGGTAGTAAGGACAGGCGTAACCCTGACGGCACAGACGCGGTGGTTTCTTACAGAGCTCCGTCTTGTAGTGCGACAGCACATAGTTGTTTTCTAAATATTGAAAGACAGTAGAAGACACGGGGGGAGACAATGAGGTAGGCAGATGGTGAAGGCTGACCATGAGTCACTAGAACAAGATATGTAATAACAAGGCGTACAGCAGGAGTTCCTCTGATTACAGAACCAAAAAACAAGATATTTCTGTGCGTTTAAAGAGTTATATAAAAATAGAAATAAAGGAAATATGGAGGCAAAATGAGGTCACCTAAATCAAAACGACCAGCATTACTTCAGAGGTAATGTGCATCCTATACAACAGTTACAAACATCAACCAACTATCAAGAACATGAGAAACACTAAAGCATAACAACATAAACCATGTACACATGTTGTCTACACTGTTGTCTGACAATTTCAGGACATCCGGGTCCTGATATTTTTCTAGTCTTGAAATTCTCAAGTGTACCACACATGGTAGGAGACTGAGCGTGTCCGACGCATCAACTCAAAAAGTTCTAAATACTCTGTTTGCTCAAGGTGGGGGGGGGATGCCTGGGGGGTAGGGCATTCAGGAGGACAAGAAGTATTCCTTAATGGGGATTGTAACAGGGTTAATATCATCTAAACGTGTAAAAAAGCATTTCTGCAACACAAAACCGAATAGTAGAAAATGTAATGCATGCAACTGAGGCAAGAAGTATGAAGCAGTAAAACTCAGCAGAACATTAATGATGATGACAAAAATGCTGCATTGACACAGCTGTTCACCCAAACTTCACACAGACATTTTACTAAAGGGAGGGCAGGAGAACGTTAGAATAAGTGAGTATGGGTGAATTGATTTGATAAGGCCAGTTGCATTCACAGTGATTTTGCACCTCCAAACAGGGACAATCCTGAATCATATAACACACCACATCAGCACCTTGTGATGTCTTTCACTCTGAATACTGCTGAAGTCCTGCAACAAGACTTACCTTGCCAGCGTGGCTCTTCACTGAGGATCTTCTCTATGAGGGCTGTACTTGCTGCCTGCCCTGACTGTCCATCTCCCCCTCCTCCTTCTGTGGCTCCAGGGCCCCCCTGAGACTCCATTACCTGCACTTCTCTGAAAAATGTAATTAAAAAAGAGAGACAAATTGACAAGACAATTTCTACCCCCATTAGAGCACAAATACACATACAGAGAGTTATATGAAGTCAAAGGCAGGCTAGTTACTTCTTCAAATTAAGTTACTTGCGCACCTGATATCATAAACAGGGCTGCGAAGGTCATGTGACCCGTGTGCAAAGGCACAGTGGGAGCCGTTTTTGCTGCAGTGGCCTTTTGCATCTGTTTCATGGATACATGAGCCCGTCTTATAGTAGCGGAGGTGGTATCTGCGCTCTGTGTCACCTGCTGTCCTATGTAGAAACGGGCATCTAGAGCACAAACAAACACAATGAACATCGATGCAAATATATTGACAAAAAGACCCCCCCCCACACCCACACCCACACACACACACAACCACACACACACACACAACCACATGTACACAAACAGCTTCTAAGAGTAAATAGTAGAGAAAAGTTTTGTCTGCCACAAATTTTGACCCCGAAATAATTCCATTTCAACATGCAACAAACATGTTATCATGACGTAGCTCAAAAATGTTCATTCTATTATTTTCAATAACTGGATCCAGGGTTATTTTACAGGCAACAGTGAAACACAGAAAAATATATATTTTTAAATATCTCAGCCAACCCATTCCTTCATTAACGCCTGTAGGTTATTTTTTTGTTTTACTGAAAGAACTGATTATGTAATGAAGTATTCCTGTTGAATCTAGAGTTAAATAGTTTGAAATGTTCACATTGGCCTCTGACATTAGCATGTTTCCTGAACATCCCACTTAACCACCGAATCGGCTCCCATCCAAAACATTTACATTCTTATGTGATCGTCTGTGATTCACAAAGATCACAAAGGTGAACCACATCTCAGCCATATTCAGGTGCTAATGCTCACTTTAAAGAGAAAGTCCATCAGACACTTTTCTTCCAGGGTGTTAACCTTGACTTACAATAGTGTAGAGGGTGTATCCTCATTCACTACTTATCTTCCTTTGACCAGATTGAAAAAAGTAATTTGAGATGTATGTGTTCTGGTGCTTAACTTGAGCAATTCAGGATTTAAATGTGAAGGCTTACATGTTTTAGAGATGAGAAGTAACAAGGCTTTGGGTAACAACAGGATTCAACTATTTAGAGGTGAAGAGACTCGAGAAACTTGACATGATGTTTTTCAAAATAAGATCAAGTAGTCTTGTTCTATGAAAGTTACATCTTAATGTGCAAAGAGTGAAACTGTGTGTACTTAACATAGACCCTGAAAATCAATCACAAGCATGATCTACCCTGATACAGCGTGCAGTGTTTTCTTGCTTTCAGCAGACGTCCCTACTATTGAGAAGTTCTGACTATGAATGATGAATAGAAGACAGGACGAGTCTTGTACAAGACCGAACTCTCAGTTGCACTCACTCATCTCCATCAGGACAGGTGCCTGTTCCCTCATCATATTTGGTACAGTAAACATCTGGGCTGTAGTTGAAGGTCCCGTCTCGTCTGCGGATGGGTCTGCGGCGTCGTTGGTTCAGGAAGTGCCAGTGGAAACAGGAAAAGGGCCTGTGTTGTGTACATTTATGCTGTACAAACAGGGGGCACTGCTCTGTCCTAAATTCCTTCAGATATCTGAGAGAGAGTGACACAACAAGATGGAATTAAAAACATTTCAAAGGCAGTGTTATGGTCTGGCACATTTTCTTACACTGGCAATATTTTTATATTAATAAGTTAATTATTGATTATCCTTCTATCCTGACCTATCTTACTCAGTGTGTACTGCTACACCCCCACCTCTAAAATAAGCACATATTTAATTGCAGTGGACTAACATGCAGCACCTGAATATAATCACAAACAAACAACATGAACTATTATGTGCGACAAAGCTTTAAAATAAAACTTCTACTAACGTCAGGCCTCTTTGATCAGACACGACCACCTTATCGCTGAATAAGCTTGCTTCAATCGCTTACAAGAAAAGCGAGTGAGTTATTGTTTTAAGGTTTTCAAACACACCTGAGCTGATGTTTGATATATTTAACAACACGTGAGGCTGTGTACACTTAGCTAGCTAATCCAGCTAACTAGCTACGTACGTGTAATGTTGAGGTTTCTCTGGCTGCACGTTCAATACGGTTGCGGGTGATGTCGAGCCCCCAGCAGGCGAAGATGGGGAAGGCGAGGAGGTGCCTCCGGTTGTCGTCGCTGCCGAAGATAACGGGGGTTGTGGGTGTGTTTTGGACATTTTATCCATTTAAAGCCTTACAACCAGAACGTTGTTTTTAGCTTACAAGCTAGCTATTCTTATTAGCTTCGAAATCCGCATTCTAGAACGATGTGAGCTTGCGCGAGGTAGGAGGAAGTACTAGCAAAGTAACTCGGGACAGCAAGGAACTCTGGGATATGTAGTTTTAGCCAAGGGTTTTGAAGCTCATGTAAAAATATTTGTGATTATCTCATGCATGTGACATTATATTTGTTCTAACTTGATATACATGCGGTTCGTACAAAGCTTAATTTTTGGAAGCTTCTGAATATAGTAGTTTTTTTTTTATCAACATATTTTTATTAAAGCAAGTTCAAAACATACAGTGCAATTGGGATGCAGTCAACGTTTTTATTTTTTTCCTCAGAAACATTCAAAAACCCAGTATCACTTCGCCCTATAAACAACCCTCCCAGACCAACAAATAGACCTCGTAGTTTAAAGACAAGAATAAAAGTGCAAGATTGGAAAACTCACAGAAAAAAAAAAAAAAAAATAGAATACAATAACCAAATAAAAATAAATAAATAAGCGTGAAAAAATAAAAGTACATTTGAGAGTAGTATCAAAAAAAAAGAGAAGAAGAATATAGTATTTATTGACGCAAAAGTCTGGTATGGGAGGTGAACCAATGAGCGTACAGTGTTTCCAAGTATGACGTCATGAAACACTATAAATACACGGCCTGAACCCTCGTAACGCAAAACGTTTTTCGCAAGAAAACCTATCTGGACTTACAGCCGCGGCTGGTGCGTCATACTAACTGATATCTTAGAGGTAAATATATCAAATTGATCCGACAGTAATACGTTTACAAGTCCTTGTTGTTGTTGTTGTTGTTGTGAGTTGTGTTATAATTGTCGTGGTTACACAGGAATTCACGTCTACGGGCACATTTAGCCGAACAGGCTAACGTGTGGCTTTGCTAACATTAGCTAAAAATAGAACAATGGAGTTTCTCACCGTCGAGGCTCCAGATGAATGTCAACCTGAAGCTTTATGAAGCAACACTCAGGGACTATTGCGAGTCTGGTGTTACCGATATTTGCCACGTTAAGGTTAAAAAAAATGGTTATGACCTTATTCTAACAAACCAGTAATTGTAAATATAATCTAAATAAGACTGTAAAATGAAATGGAGGTAGTGTCGATGAGAGGCTGTGAAAATGGCGATGTCGAAAGAAGCAAAAGGCAGACATGTTGTGCTGGTGTAGGCCCCGGTTGTTGTGACACTTTGTCTCGGCTGAAAGTTGGTTAATAAATTGTTTTGTTTGAGCGATGATCAACGGAACTATTGTTTATTATTTACTAACTTGCTTCTGTGTGTCACATATATCAGTGTTAGTGTTTTAGTAAGGTTGACTGAGTCTATTTGATCAAACGCCTCTCAGTGGGTTCAATCTGGGGGAGGGGTGTAGCCTGTGTTGAATTGTTTCGAGGCTAGCTTAGCATCCTGATTTGATGATTTACGAGTCGGCTACTTCTTCAGTCATGCTACGTCATGCTGCTGTTAGGTCAAGATCTATACAGGAGTCTGATTTTAATCTCAGTTCCGGTTCTGTATTTTTAGCAAACACGAGATGGCCCGTACCAAGCAGACTGCCCGTAAATCCACCGGAGGAAAGGCGCCAAGGAAGCAGCTCGCTACCAAGGCAGCCAGGAAGAGCGCACCTTCAACGGGAGGCGTGAAGAAGCCCCATCGTTACAGGTGTGGAGTTTTAAAACTCAAAAATAGTGTATGTTTGTTGTTAGTTTAGTGTCTGTACGTAGTAATGCCCTGTTTTAACATCTCTTTAATCCTTTGTTGTGTAGGCCAGGAACTGTGGCTCTGAGGGAGATCCGTCGTTACCAGAAGTCCACAGAGCTTCTTATTCGCAAGCTGCCCTTCCAGCGTCTGGTCAGAGAAATTGCCCAGGATTTCAAGACTGATCTGCGTTTCCAGAGTGCTGCCATTGGTGCTCTTCAGGTAACACATTGACTTAAATGCTTGAGATTAATGGTACCAGTAGGTCATGAGGAGCAGTATTTAACTCATTTTTTTTTCTTTTGTTTTGACAGGAGGCCAGTGAGGCTTACCTTGTGGGTCTGTTTGAAGACACCAACTTGTGCGCCATCCATGCCAAGCGTGTCACCATCATGCCCAAAGACATCCAGCTGGCTCGTAGGATAAGGGGAGAGAGAGCCTAAGCAGCAAGTAGCGGCATCAAGACAAATGATACTATTTATCGTACTTAAACATTTTGTGGACATTTTTATTTCTTGGGTATTTTTACCATTTTTATAATTTTTTTTTCTTTTCTGATTTTGTAATGTGTTTTAGATTGAGAGATTCATCGATCATTCCACAAGCCTGAATATATGCTTAGGGTAGTTTGAAATGTTATGCAGTAGGAGAACACACCTATTCATTCATTCGTCATTACTACGTGTCGTACCACCTCTTGACTTCTATTCGGGTATAAGGCTGTTTGGAAATGGTGTCTTTAACAAAAGGATACATTCACATCTTCCATAAGGGTCTAGGGATTCTTTACCTATCAAACCATTTACCACAAAATGCCAGCATGTCTTGCTAAACCGGTCTGACTGCAGTGCACAGGTTTTGGCTACAACACTTGCTAATGCTTAACACTCAGACCAGGACTATGGCAGACCCTCCTGTATTTTTCTGGACTGCTTTTTACATGTTTTTCAACATAAATCTTGGCAGCTACATTTAATACTATTTATGAAGATGTTGTCACATGTCTTTCTATTAAAGGTCTTTATGAGTAGAAATAACTTGTGCTGTTGTGTTTTTTCAGACAATGAGTAAGATTCTGTTTTTAACACTTGAAGTTTATTTACAGGCACTCCCCAAGGATCAAGTAGACATGTTTGGTGACTGTCATACAAACCACTCGGTATGCTTGAATCCAGTAGCTGTAATGAAAATAACACCTTTAGACGACTTAATCTGATTTGCATAACCACTTGCACACAGCTGTAAAATGCTTTGCCTCACCTATACGACAGACTATGTCCTCACAGTCCTTGATAGTGCTGGCTCTGAGTGCCACACAGCAGAAGCCTGTGGACTGAGGGGTTTCTGGGGAGTCTCTGTGAACAGAACCAACCATGTCTTGACATCTGTATTTAGCCAATAAGAAAGCCCCAATGGCTCAGGTATTTCATCACAAAATGCATGTTGAATCAAACTACAGAGGGATGGGTGAAAAGGTCAAAATATGCTTAATTTTATAATTCCACTAGCATGTTGATGTGTAATTAGTATAATTTATACTTACGCCACACAGAATGCAAATATGGTGTAGTCATGTTGACTGAATCTCCCTACACATGAAATCTCTGGGTAGTGATAGTCAAACAGCTCCTGAGGAAACCAAAAATGTGTCATAGACCAATAACATAACTACACTTGTGATTTTTATAGACGTCACTTACCAGCTTACTGCTTCTGTCTGTGCAAGTCAAATGTGTTTCCTTCAGGTCAAGAAGCACCTCCTGCAAGACATTCAACATAAACGTTATTGACAAGAAACTATCCCTAGAAACATGACTGTATCCAACATGCCCTGCGACACATGAGTGGTTTTTTTACCTTGCTTGGCAGGTTCTTCTGTAAAACTTGTGGGATGACTTGCTGCAGTACCTCCTTGCCTCCATTCTGAAGTAATACAAATATTAGTGTTACGATTAACAAGCACATGATTAAACTGAACTGTTCATTTAACAGTAAGACTCAAATTACCATTCCTATGTTTGCTTTGCCCAAGAACTGCACTATATGCACAATCCTGCAAGAGAAAATAGTTGGGCTTAAATTCCTGTTCAATAATCTTTAAACCACAGCAAAAAGATTTAACTAACTTGCCTCCCTTCTTTGAGACACTGTGATGGTGCAGATTTCCGCTCTGTGGTGGCACACTGCTGGGATGGAGCGGGGCCAAGTTGAAGGGTGGGGTTCTCTATCCTCAGGGCCTGTAGGGGTTTGATAAGGGGTCTAAACACTGTTCCATCCTGAGCCCTCCAACGCAAAACACAGATGGACAGAGGGCAGCCCTTCAGCCGAGACATAACAACTCCTGCCTGGGACAACACAGAAAATGTCCGGGGTAGAAAATGTAATAAAACGTTTGATTATGTTGAAAACCAATACAAAAACCAGAAAGTAATACATTTTTTATATTGTCATAACGAGGCTGTGATTTGTCCAATGTTCTAGATTGGCTCAAAAAAATCCCTTGTCACTGTATACCTGTTTAGTATGAAGATGTCTCAACATATCTACAATCTGTGTTTCTATGTGTCATGTTAACAATGCACATACATGCAAAGGTGCAGATTAGACCACTACTCAGGTTGGGTGCTTATAGGAACAAATTTGCATTGTCATTGAACTACAAGTAATGATAGAATTATAAGCTGTGTGTTTTTTAACTTGAACTGGGCGTACACGGAACAGATATGTGAAACATTCATAGAGATGTTTATCAAGTAGTCTATACACACAGTTCTGACAAGAGGTCTAAACAGGCTTTCAAAAGTACAATTACATGTTCCAAAATAAAAAGCTGTGGTAAAATTCATTAAAGGAATAATGACATCACATGCTTCAATGTCAGGGTCCTAGTGTTGTGCATGCTTGCTCACACTGACATGGTGTCAGGGGTGTGTTGTGTGTATCCACATGAAAACGGACACTTATTTACCCTTTCTGTCTGCACTTATCACGTCAACTTTTGAGTAACACTAGATAATGGAAGCATATTCTTTCTCTACGCTTCATTCTTCAAATGTACGTTCTTGGGGTGGTCTCTGCTCAAACGCCTGACACCTGAGGTGGCCATCAAGATTTCAAGGGGCGCCCATGCCACCATTGGCTACCCGTATGGAATCACCCATGTGTGTTTTTGCAGGGACATTGGAGCTGAGCAGAGATATCATTAAACTTACTGGAACCGCCTGTTGTTTGTTCCTAACACGGCTGGACTGGCAAAATGTTGAATTGTGGCAGCTTTAACGATGAAATCCCTTACTTTGAACCTGTGTCCTGCTTCTACAGATTTAGGAATGGAAGGGGCGAGTGGGATCATAAGATTACATAACAGACATAACATGACTGTAATGAAATGATTAAAGGCAAATGCACCCTACAAAAACCATCCTACTGCTGCACAAAGGTTCAACTCTGTAAGGATCCTCTCTGTAGTTATGTTAAACCACATTGTGTCATCTGCAAAAAAAAAAGTCCACTGGGGCAGGTACAGACTTTTAAACACACCAGTTACAGTGTGGTGACACATATAGGAACACAATGTCTCTTAATATCACGGCTTGGTATTTGGATGTATAACACTGTGTGCTTACGGTACCTGTCCAATTTTAGAATTCCTCAGCGAGGTGCCGTTGATCTCATCAATGACGTCGCCAGGACTGATAAACTTGTCAACATGAGCCTGACTACCCGGTATCAGCTCAAGAACGAAGACACGTCCACTGAGATACCTGCGACACAGACACAGAAACACATGCATGGACTAATCTGCTTCTGACAATGTACATGTGTGATCATGAAAGTAGAGTGGAAGGCACAAACCTCAACACCATCCCCATCTCCCGACAGGGCACTACTTCATATGTCTCACACACCTGGAACAATAAACATAAAATAACAGGACAACTCTCACGTTATTCCGTGACTGATTTCCGTTGTTGCAATCCCTGCTGCATGCTGGATTTTTGTTGTTGTGATTTTAGGGCTCATATGGCAATTAAAAGCACGATACATGTGTAGATGTCATCAGACTGTCTCAGTGTTGCCATGAGTTACTCATCAGAAATTATTTCTTCTTACCGGTAGGAGCCAGCTCTCATCCAGAAAACTGCAATTCTGTTAAAAGAGCCAAGTTGAAGTCATTCGTTTAAAATATATACGCCCTTTTGTGAATTATAGTTGGCATTTAAGCAATCAAGGTTTTGTTCTCAAGTAATATCCTGAGTCTTAAGATTTTTTACACATAGGACACTTGCAGTTTTCAATGCTTGAAATAAACGAGCTGCTCTAACCTCCATGTCCAGTTTAAAGTCCACGTGAGAGAGGACCAGCAGCAGCGACATAAAAGGCTCTAAAAGAGGAAGAACATTGTTGTTTATCTTGCCAGCTGAGTAGCAGTGGTGACACAGATTTCCTGGGGTTTACTCAGTATCAAGTGAAAGACAGTGAGATCAAAAACACCCACCCAAAAATTCTTCATTCCTGAGAATGGACATTTGGGGGCAGTACCACTTGAGGGGAGAAAAACAGTATGAACACAGAACGAACAGACGCCATTTAAAGTCTATTAGAGAGAGTTAAACATGAATACATTTGAAGAACACTTTATCCACGGCACCTTACAGTCACAGGGAAATGTATCTATCTCTTAATGCAAAATAGAGAACGCATCTTGTTCACATATCTGACCTCCAGGACTCTGGTTGTATGCAGCAGGTGTTTGATGAACTGAGGCAGAGCCTTGCGGCTGAGGGCCACTCTGAGCAGGTAGCGACCTCGGCCCTGAGCTGAGAGCAGCTTCCTGCAGACTCTGGTCTGCTCCACTGCCAAGGACAGAGCAGACAGCCTACACACACACATACACACACATACACACACACACACACACACACACACACACACACACACACACACAAACACACACACACATACACACGTGTGCATGTCAGCAGGAATAAGAGGCATTCAATTGTGTCTCATTGCATAGTGCATAGTTATTATAATGTAATGCAGGGGTGGGCAACTGGCGGCCCGGGGGCCACATGCAGCCCCCATCAACCCTCAATGTGGCCCTCAGGTCAATTTTTACATATCAATTAATTGGAAACATGAAGAAAATGTGACAAAATCTGCCATGAAATCATGAAAACCAGAAATACATCCATAATAATATTTGATCACTGGCATATGTTGAGTTAAATTTGAGACATAATTGATTTTTTTTTAAATAATTGATTCATAATTGATCGTTTTTGTATATTACAATTTGGCCCTTTGGCAGGGAGAATTAATTGAATGTGGCCCTTGCCGTGACCAAAGTTGCCCATCCCTGATGTAATGTATCTGATAACTACTATCCATGCAGGTTGGTTTTACCTGCCGCAGGTATCTTGTTGGGGTATTTGTTCAAAACAGTGCCAGTAGTCTCTGTGTACCAGACTCAGAACTGGCTCTGCAGGGAGAACAAACACAGACTCAGTCTTTACTGTAATGACGGTCCAAATATAGTAGCGACTTCCGATTATGTCTCATCTAGATATTAAAACACAAAAATGGTTTGTGCTTGCACAACAATGGCAGACATTTAAGCGTATGGGTATAAAATGTGGGTTTCATTTGATCTAAAGAAACGCTGAATTAGCTGATCAAAATACATGATATTATGGGGATACTGACGTTGGAGCCCCTTCCTGAGGACCAGCTCAAGAAGCTCACAGCAGGAAGCGAGGTGAGGGTTGGAGTCAGTCACGATCTCTCCATCTGACTGCAGGTTCAGCACACACACTGAAAGGAACACAACACCACGCAAACTGACAGTAAGGCTATACAAATACACGTTACAACCCAGGTCACATCACCATTATACACGTCAACACGGTCAAAGAAAACACACAGAAGACACACGACCTTGCAGGTGTATATTCGTGTAAATGACGACGATAATGATGCGTTTGTGTTTGCAGATATAGAAGTCAAATGACGGAGAGACCTTTGTTTGTTTTGGAGCCATGAAACGAGCCAAAAAACTGGACGAAGCAACCAACTACACAAAAGACAAATATTGTGATCTAATCGCAGATGGTTTGCATCATTCGTTTCTGTTGTTGTAGTCCTACCTTTGAGAGTGCCGAGGAGAGGGTCTTTTGGTGCCATGTTGAGTTACCAGCTGTGATGCGAGTCCTCTCCTGTCATTGAAGCACAACGAGACGCGCTTTAATCTCACTTCCGTGTAAACATACCGAGACACCTTCCCATTCCAGCAGACCAGACACAAACACAACGACAGGATTAAACACTCATTCAATATCTGTTTGGGAGAAAAAAAAGCCAAGAATGAGACATCTCAAACACCCACCACAGAGTCCCCTTGGAGACGGTGTTATGGTGATTTCTGCTGCCTTGCCAAATTTTAGTCGCATACATTTCTATTATGTGTCATGCAGGAAAGGTAGGCTGGCTAATATCTGTCACGGTGTAATGACATTTTAAATTATTTCAATAACAATGTTATGTAGGCTAAGGTCCCATCAAATATTGTCCTTAAAATATCCCACATAGATGGTTATAACCATTCTACCAGCTAACTCACTGAGCCCACTGTAATTCGTTGAAAAATATTTAAATACTAAATTATCAAATATTTATTTGAATACTTCACGGGTAGTCTATTGCAAAAGCAGAACTGTAAACACGTCTGGAGAATAATAGCACAATTAATGTGGTATAGCTATGATACCTTCAAAGACTCAGTTTAGGCTCATAGGCTATCTCATTTATTTCACAAAGCTTTATTTCACACTTTGCAACAATACCACAAGTATTTAAAGAATGCGACAATCAATCAATCAATCAATCAATCAATCAATCAATCAATCAAACAATCAAACGATCAAACAATCAAACAAACAATCAAACAATCAAACAATCAATCAATCAATCAATCAATCAATCAAACAAACAATCAAACAATCAATCAATCAATCAAACAAACAATCAAACGATCAAACAATCAAACGATCAAACAATCAAACAAACGATCAAACAATCAAACAATCAAACGATCAAACAATCAATCAAACAAACAATCAAACAAACAAACAATCAATCAATCAATCAATCTTTATTTGTGTAGTTAATAAACTAATGTTATCTCGAGACACTTATATTATTATATGTATATATATATGTTATATTATCTTTAGACCCAACATGAATCCATCATGAGCACTAAACAACATCCTTTAAACAGAACCAGACCTGTATGATCAACAAGTATTAGTGAATGAATTCCAGTTTCTCACCAAATGTTTCAAACACTATGACTTTCTGTCACCTTGAAAGATCAGTCAAAGAAGGATTACAGTTACTTTACGATGGACAACGAGACCATTTTTTGTTATATTTTTTACAATTTAGTAAATCCAAAACTTCATGTTAAGTGATGTAACAACATTGTTAATTACATCTGTAGGAAATGAAATGTGACATAATGTATTGCACATAAGACAAAGTTATTTTACTTAAGTTTTTATCTGCTAAAAACGACATACATATAGTCTACATTCAGAATTTGTGTTTCCCTTTTCAATTTTCTCATATAGCCTATTCGGCGTACATGTGTGTTTCAGTACGCTATAAACATTTTAAGGACTGACTTTGGTATTGAAAAAGACACTTAGGCCTTATAGTAAGTAATAGCCCTAGTTGTTTGTGAGCTTCTCCATAAATTTGGAAGCGTAGAGAAAGCCTGTGTGATAAGGCAGATGCTGTCCCTTTTAGAGATGCCCTCATTTGTAGGCCACTGTTTTTGGTGAGATCAATATTAATAATGATAATAATACTAAGAAGAATTTTGCTGCAAAATATTTATATACAGCCATCCATTAATGAAGAATTGTCGGATTTTTCCCCCCCTAGAGTTAATTAAAAAAAAAGCCATTTGCGGACTCCCTGGTTGTAGTGACGCTATAGTGACCTCTAGCGGCTCCTCCTTCAAACTGCAGCTCGGTGGTTCATTAAAGCCCGCGCTGTGTTTGTGGGTCCGCAGTTGAAGTGAGGCTGCAGCAGTGTGTGGATGTGAGTGTCTGAAGGCGGAGAGCTGAATGAGTCAGAGTTTGGACGAAAATATCACAAAGAAGCGGAGCAAAGGAAAACCCGTCATTTAAGAAGGTAAAACTGCAATTTATTTTTCGCATGAAGACAATTTGAGTTTTCATCGTGCTTCTGAAAAAGGGTGTCATCAATCAAAGTGATATTGTTTGCCTTTGCTGTTGTTGTCCATTTCTTGTAGGAACAAAAAAGAAAAAATACCGTAATCTTTCTAGGGCAGTTATTTTGTTCCCCTGCATTGCATTTCCAAAAACAACACAAGATATCAGAGAAGATACAGCCTACACGAAGGCATATCATTTTATTCTAAGGTTCATTCAGTGAAGAAAAAATCCACAAATCCCCTTATTGTGTAATATTTTGCGTTTTATGGTTTTGTAAGCCTACAAACTAGCCTGTTTGTTTTTGTATTTTTACTTTCAGGCAGAGGTTGGTCCATCAGTCCCAATATAGAAAGTCACTACTTGTGTTTGCACAGCAAGATCACAGATGATAATCCTGGATTTCCCCTAATCTGCCAGCTCCTCCGCGCGCAGCTCCTCAGCCGCCAACACTCTGCGTTCATTTCCAAACAACAAACCCTCTCTGTCATATCAGGTGAGGATGACATCTTCTCATGATAATGTTTTGGGTAATTCACGTAATGGAATCTACTTGTCCCCATGTTTACTCTGCGTTTTACAAGTCGGCGTGTCTCACATATCCAATAGGTATCATCTTAATGATTTAACAGGCTCAATGGCACGAGGCATGTTTTCTTCTGCAGCACGTGTTGAGACACACCTATGTGGACAGCTTTGACTTGTGACTCTGTGACAAGGTTCACCAAACACACATATCCACACAATCCTCACATGTTTAATGCATGTTTCATTCGAGCTCACAGCAGGGTGTTATTACTCACTAGATAATAAGGTTACACACTCTTGGCTGATCGCCCTTCACATGGATGTTTTGTCTCTTGCCAAAGTTCTCAAACTACCACCTCCATTTAGTCTCTTCAGTCCTTGGAAAGTCAATACCAGCATCCTTTTTGGCTTAGCTGCCACCTCTTCATCACAGAGAGAACAGCAAAATCCCCCTCAGCGCATCAAACCCGGGATGCAGGGGCGGACTGCTGAATCAACAGCAAAGCGGTCCAACGATCCCCCGCACCCTCCGCAGTGTTTTGTTTTTTTTGTTTTTTTTAAATGCTCCGCACTGCTGTCTCACATCTCCTTGGGAATACATTTCCAATTTCAAGGCCGTGATCAAGACTGCATCAACCCACACACATCAGGAAATCCAGTTAGCATGCAGTATTTTTTTCTGCCTGTTAGGACATTGTTTTGTCCCTTAGCAACTCACTTGGGGTCTTTTTTTGTGTGTGTGTGTGCTGAGTGAGTGGGTGGGCTGTCTCTTTTCACTCCTCTACCAATGTGTGGGTCCTCTTCTTTCCCCTCCTCCTCCTCCTCCTCCTCCTCCTCCTCCAGTGATAGCTCAGACCGCCTCATAATGAGTTCTCTGTGGACTTGTAGTGCAGAGCTGTGGGGGAAAGTTCTGCAGTGCTTTTCTCTTTCTCTCTTGACACGCACTCGTACCTTTTGCCACCTCTCATAAATTAGCTATTTCTGCTCCCTCATCGATTTGTGTGTGGACGAGGGGAGCACAGTCAGCTTCATCTCAGCCCCTGAGAGTGAGTGAATGTGTGCCAGTGTACTAAAGCTTTTTATTATTGTACCACAGGGCATCAGCCACGTTCACCAGCTGCCAGCATGATGAAGGACTGCCTACAGTTCCTTATCGAACCGGCCAAAAAGCTCAAGATCCGACTCAAGGTACGGTCAACAACTCCTTTGATGCCACATGATCTGTGCTACATTTTGTTACAACTTGTGCGCTTCACATCCTGATTTTGTTTCCTCTGTTATCATCTGATTCTGTGCTACAGGAGTCTCGTAAGCGAGTGAAACATGAGAAAAAGGAGCCGCTGGCGGAGAGTCAGGTTTTTATCATGGAATTGGCTCGAGAACTCAACAAAATTTGCCAGGTGAACACTCTTTTCTCCTCTTCTGCACGATGCTGACAAACATGCATGTGTGAGGTCGTTGTTTGCATGTCGGGTTCTGTCGTTGAAAAAGTTTGATAGATTAAAAAAGGTGTCTGATAGTAAACAAAAATCTATGCTGACTGTGCATCAACCACTGAGAATAATGGATCAGGAAGACGACAGCACAAAGGAGAATCAGTCTCCATAGAGATAAGCTCTCTGCACAAGGTCTTTTAGGGCATTCTTCTTCTTCTTCTTTTTGATTTGGCTGCTCAGGGCAATATGGGTTTTTTCTTCCTGGATGAATGATGGGAAAATCTGAAATGATAAGATTGTGGAATCGTTTATTTGATCTCTTAAAATAAAGTCAATCAATAAGGTTTCTCCTTTGAGGGATACACCTTCAGCTCTGTAGGGGCTACACAGCGTCATGTTGTTGTTTTTTTAGGACGATGAAATACAAATGAACTTATCATTATCAGTCAGAACGCAATAAGAAAGTTGATTTCTGTTTATGAATGTGAAGGAGATATCTCGTTAAGACGTTGTGTGAATGTTTTAAGATAGGAGAAGTTAAGAGCGACCCTGTTCACTTTTGTCTGAAATGCATTATGATGAGAATACGAAAACTGAAATCAGTGTTTACAAGCCTGAGAAAGGGAGAAGTTATTGATTTTTGATGCTTAACACTTTATTCTCTACCCTTGGAAAAATGTCAAGATGTTTCTTTTCTATATTATTTGTAAATGATGTTCCTTCTCTGGTGTCTTTTGCTGAATATTAATCATGTGTATTAAGTCTGTTGGTGGGTGATATTACTGATGAAGGAAAAAGTAAAAATCAATCAATCAATACATTTCACTTACATGATCTTTTTCCTCTCCTCTAGAGGTCAAACATCCTCAGCCACATCTGGACCGGTGAGGACATTTGGCCGGCCAGTGTGTGTCGTGATTTCATAGTGGAGTGGTCAGGCGCGTTGGAGAAGAGAGCGCAGGTATGTGTGGTTCACAGTTGGTTCTACGTTTGCACTAATAACCTGATTTAAGAGATACTCTCTAATCGTTTTTTTCTTTACTTTAATGTCGGGAAGCAAACAGCATTTTAAAAGTGATATAGAATAGAATAGAATAGAATTACAGAATTAAAAATAGAATTACAGAAGCCTGAAGCGGACACACATCCATACATTTTATTTGACTCCATTTTCCTGCGACCACGAGTCAATTTCACTTGTTTTCATGAGATCTCCACTTATTTATCTTATTGAATCGGGATAACAGCGCTGGTTTATGCTGTGTTAACCCCTTAATTTCTCAAGATCCGGAGAAAACAGCTGATATGATGTAGTTATCAGGGATAAATCAGCTTTTTTTATCCTGAGATTACAAGATAAACAAGTGGAGATCTCAGGGAAACAGCTGAAATGTTCTCGTTTATCACTGGAATTAAAGAGTCAAGTATAACGTGTGGTTGTATGTGATGTTATGGCCTCTGTACATTATATCATTAAAGTGTGAGTATACTATGCAGATCTCAAATGCGTTCACAATGTAAGTATGAAAAGTACTGAAAGAAGAAAAACTAATACAATTCTGGGCAGTACAAATTTATATTAATTGCAAAAGATATTTACATAAATGTATGCAAAATGACTAAATTAAAATTGAAAAAGAGCATGAACCAACCCCAACGCCTTCCTGCCTCATGCATAAACATTCTTTGAATCAAACATTTGCAGGTTGTATGCACACTGCGTGGTTGATGAATTGCTGCAGCTCTGTCTGTGTTTCTTGTTCAGCCGAGGATCATGCAGTCTGACCACCACTATGAGAAACCAGAGAAGAAAGACTGGAGGGTACAACTCTTCTGCATCCTGGAGTCTGGCGGGGAGTGTGACATGGGGCCCCACAAAAGAGTCATCATGGAGTGGGCACGGGAGATGAAAAGCAGACCTCAGGTGACTAATGGAGTGGGTTCCTCCTCGTCTGTGATTAAAGGCTGACCCAGCTCCCTCCTCACATCTCATAAACACGACGTCGCCTGACCATGTCCTTGTCAATCATCAGAAGAATGCGCCTGAGCTATGAGCCCGCCGTAAACATGTCGTTGTGTAACCCTGACTGTTAAACTGCTTCTTTCCAGCCCACCGTCTGGCCAGGCGAGCCGGTGCTCATGATGCTAGACGACCTGGAGTTCCAGTGGAAGAGGGGCCGTCTGCCTAACCTGCTCCCGGCTATGGAGCTCATCATGCTGGCTGTGCTGAACGCTGACAGCTCTGTTAAGGTCTGTCACATTATACCCCTCGTTAAGCTGGTGTTGAATATATGTCGTGTGATTTGGAGAAGCAGTCTACTGAGTTATATTTGATTAGGACGGCTTGAAAACAACATTTACATGATGCTATCAGTTCCACAGAGTGAGGTGTGATCATTATGTATCGTTATGAAACCCAGTCAGACTAATCTCTTGATCAGATTGTAAAGCTCACCTTGGCCTGCGTTGTCTCTACGTGTTGTTGTGTGATTGTGTGTGTGTGTGTGTGTGTGTGTGTGTGTGTGTGTGTGTGTCTAGGAGGATGTGACAAAGCAATGGCTGGTGAGAAAGCAGAGGAGCCAGAGGACTGGTGCGTTTTTTTTTTTTTTAAACTCATTTTTTGAACCTCTGAAAGCGACACACACAGCTCTTAACATCGTTACATTATAAAGACGTCTTGTCAGCATTCAGGAGGCTGAGAGGTCGTAGGTGACGTGTGAATTGCTATTGATTAACACAGAAGCACTATTGACTTAATCAAACTCTGAAGCAGGAGTGAAACGTGACGAGTCATTTCCTTTAGAAGTAATCAGGGTCCAAAGTTTGATTGATCGTGCAGACATGCAGCTTTAGATAGCAGCATGTTATTTAGAAGACGGATGATAAGTGTTTTTTTCACTTTCTTTTACAGATTCTGTCCGCTACATCCCCCACAGTGGTGAGTTCAAATCCTGACTCCTGTTGAAATGAACAACACAGAAATCTTCTAATCTTTACTCAATAGTTGTAGATTCATATGATTAAAAACACTTTTTTTTTTGCATAAGAACATTTTGTGTCATCTACCCTGATAATGGTAACATTAAAAAAACACTTCTTTATATTTCCTCACTTCTGATGATTGTTCTTGCTCGACTTGTAACAACAGCTAGTGGCTGGTGTATAGATAAGATAAGAGCTTTTATGAACATTCAGGTCTGCAGGTTTCTCTGACATCACACATGGTTGATATAAAAATGCCTGTTTTTAAGAACTCTTCTTTTGTCTCCACAGTGTGGAATTGGATTTGCGACGCTGCAGGTATGACAACCACTTCCTGTTCTGATCATCTCTGTTCCTCTTTAAAGTCTTTTTTCATAATTTACAGTTTGTAACCTTTCCCTCGTGAACTTCTACCCCCCCCCCCCCCACAGAGGAGGTCACCCTGGATTCAGACACAGCCAACCCCGGCCTACTCCTCTCCGACGATGGAAAGCGCATGAGGTGCGGCCTGGAGCGCCAGGACGTCCCACGTTGCCAGCAGCGCTTCGACAGCTGGTGGTGTGCTGTGGGCCAGGAAGGCTACGCCAGCGGACGCCACTACTGGGAGGTGGAGGTGGGCGAGCGGGACTGGCGGCTCGGTGTGGCCAAGGCCTCGGCTGTGAGGCATGGCTTCTGCTCTCTCAACACAGATTCAGGCTACCTGACTCTTCGCCTGGAGAGGGGAACGGATCTGAAAGCTCTGACTGTGCCCTCCAACTCGCTGTCGCAGAGCCTGGTGCCACGGAAGGTCGGGGTGTACCTTGACTATGAGCAAGGTCAGCTGTCTTTCTACGATGTTGAGAAGCGCTCCCATCTGTACACCTACAACGAGAAGTTCACAGAGGAACTGTACCCACTGTTTGGAACTGTGGAGGTGGTCAAAGAGCTGGCCATAAGGCCTGCAGATGTCAGACAGCCATGCCTCTGCCCCGGGCCCTGCCTCTGGAACTGAGCTGCTTAAAATACACCAGTCACTTCTCAGTTCTGATCCAAAGTAAGCCGCAGAGTCTGGGCTTTTATTCTGGTCCATTACTTAATTAAAAAAAAAAAAAGTACTGTTTGTGGACTCAAAGTCAGGACTGTTCTGTGGCGGACCCTGTGAGATCAGGAAGGTAGCCCCCATCATTCTGCATTTCACTTCCTGTCCCTCTGCCTTCATGGAGACCGAGAAGTGTCGGCTAAAAACCAGGGATGCATAACTACAACTCCACATGGTAGGTATTGACTGATAAAGGATGAATGAACATTCCTGCCATGCTGACATGTTGATTAGAGGAGGCTTTACTTATGCTCAAAAGATTCAGTCTGTTAACTGCTCAGATGATCTTATACACTTTGGATACAGCTTGTGGCCGAATGCACCTTAAAAAAACCTTATGTTGAAATCAATATGGCATGTTTTTACATGTAACCTGTGTTGAGAGATTTGTTCCTATTTTGCAGTGCATGTGTACATTTTGAAAAACACTGAATATTATGTTTGTGTCCTCTTGGGCCGTTACTTTCAGAGTAGGCATAGTATATTTCAACTTAAAAAGAGACGTAGACTCCTCTGTAAGTTGCAGGAAAACACATGTGCATATATTGATACTGGCTTCAGATGTTAGTCATATGAGTTTGAAGACATTGGAATATGGGATAGAGTAACCCATGTCAGGATAGCAAAAACAGAGTTTAGAGATCAATAATGCTGCTGGCGTTACACAACATACTGTTTTTTTTTGTTTTTTTTTAATCGAGTAGTTTGAAAAGGTGCTTGTTTTATATGCCACAAAGGTGATATTTGGATCAATGCATATGAAATGAGAGCATGAAGGCACTGTAGAAGTGAAAGCCACTCACTGGAGCCTCCGTGCACAGAAACAGTGCAGCTGCTGAGGGCTTGTGATCGCACACAGGCCGAGTCAATGCATGTGAAGATTTGAGTCTTTTACTCTTTGCTACTTTGCGTCTCAAGCTTCCTGAAAACATGTGTCAGGCATGAGCTTGGTACTGCAGCTGTTTTTTTTTATTTGTTCATGTGTGCAATACTCAGCTATCGAAGCTCCAATAAATGAAATGTAAAATCTCCAACGTTTCTTCAGTGGTCACAGATCTAAAGAAATACACGTGTTCTTTTCAATCTTTATTAAGTGCAATAGAATTGACACACCAAAAAAAAAGAAGAAACAATGCAGAGAAAGAGTCACTGATACACGTTGATCTGAAGTACAAGAATACTTAAATGTGTGTTTTTGGTGTGAAGTTCATCCATTCATCTTCATCAGATGTTTCTGACTAAAATACCCGCTCAAACACGATGAGCCATAATACAGTAGAAAATTGCATGGAAGCAAATACAATCTTTCTGTCTTTGTATGCTGTTTCTATAAAATATCAAGATCTCACCGGTGAATGGTGATCAACCTACCCATAATGCAATGCACAGTGAGCAAACATAAAGAACATCTACCAAAAGCAGTGTGTTTCTTTTTTGAGTATAAAACTACTTATGAGTTATGAAAACATGTCACATCTACCAGAGCTTTGATCATGGCTCTGTATTACCTCTTCCTAGTCTGAATGAAATGTGTCTTTATTTGGCATAAAATCTTATGTCAGTCTGCTAGAGTAAAAACCTTAGAAAGTATTAAATATGCTTGAAAAGAAACCTTTAATATAATACAAAACTATGAACAAATCTCCCAAATACACTTTGCTTGCTTTTATAATCTGGATCGCTAAAGATAAAAACACTTGGCTGAAGACGCACACAGACGTTTCAAAACAATCTCTCCTGCACGTCACACACACACACACACACACACACACACACACACACTCACACAGACACGTCGATTACAGACAGGTGGAGGATTGGAAACAAAGAGAAAGGTCACTTTGGATTACTGAAGCGCAGTCAGATTACTGGTGTGTGCAGGCCTGATTTAAAGCCCAGAGAGTGTTTCCAGCTCTAAACCTACAGAGGGACTGAAGTCTTAAACAAAGGGACATGCTCAAACAAACGAGTGAAATACAACACAAGCAACAGTGAAAATGAATGTAAATATTCAAATAAACCTCAGGTATGGAGCCACATTTTGTAACAGACAGGACAAATATCTAATAAATGAAATCTTTTTTTTTGGTTGCAGAATCTCACGTATATATATTAAAACATGCAATGATCACATGATGAGCACCCTGAAGCTAACTCTTTTTAAAAGAGAATGTCAGGTTTTCATGTCATGTTGGACCTTACGGGTTTCATTTTTGGTGCAGTTGATTTCGATTTTAAGACTCATAGAACATCTTCTTTGTGACGGTGGCTCCTCCTGTGACACTCCTCTGAACCACTTCCTTAGTAACCTGACGGGTCACCATGCCGCTGGTCTGTGTGGTCATCATCATCCCATCTGTTGGACAAATGCAGGTGGTATTAATAGATAAACATATTCTTGTTGTGATTTTAAGAAAAAAATAAAGTGATGCTGCAGCAGTACCTGAGAAAAAGGAGTCCAGCATGGAGTCATTGGTTTGCACTGGCATTTGGGAAATGTCTTTCATTTGCATCGACTGCATGCTGTACTGAGACATTGCTCCTACAGAGAAGAAGGGAAGAGAGAAACATGACTGTTAGTGTATGGGTGTGTGCAAGAATGTCAAACATGATGGGGAAGTGATTGTCCGGCTTAACAGGAAACTCGATATGTCTGATATCTTGGGTAAACAGTTGGATGAGGAAAATATTTATGGCTTTGAAATGATAACTTTGGGAGGTGACTGAAATAAGAAGTCTTAACTCTTTGGTAGATATCTCTGCACAGAGGATCATTTCTAAGGACTTTGGTGACCCTCTTACCTTTAATAGACAAAAACTGAAGAGAATTCTAACTCTCAGACAGAGGTGTGTTGGACTTTTTTGACTGGCGTGGCCCATCTGGGGCATTGACTCATGCAAAGGTGGAAATGTTTCAAACATTGCCAGTTAATGTATTTTATAAGTTAGACAGTGTGTATTACTTTCCTATGCACCTGCCTTATGAAATACATGTTCAAAGTATTTATTTACAATTTAAGTACAAACAAAATAAAAGGTGCTACACTGATATGTAAAGAAAGGATCAGCCTTTTGCAAAAAAAAAGCCTTAATGGTCGGTTTCAACATAAGGGAAATAGCCAAAAGGAGTTCAGGATTTTTGAGTTAGCACATGGAGTGGCCAATCAGATTGCAAGGGGGCACATAAACCCCTGGACACGTCCCTGCTCTCAGACAAAACGTTGATCTTTCTATATTTATTTTTGACAGTCATGGTCACCAGAGGATGTCTCCCTTTATTATATCGTCCTCAGATACAATGGAAATTCTTCAAAACGTTGTTTGCAATGTTATTCCATCTACAGAGGCAAATTTAAAAATATAACACTGATCTGAGGTACAACAGAAGATTTAACTCTCCTTTTCCAGTATCATTTTTCTAAATATTTTTTCAAATGTGTAATCCGACTAAAAAAAAGTTTTGGCACGTGAAACAAATGGATGCTAATTTCTCTGAGAGTTCCACTTTAAAATGTTTGACCATAAGAAAACGCAAACGCTATCTCTAATATTTAGAATATGGGGTAGATGTGCACATAAACTCCTTGTGGCCATAATGAGTATTACAAAAATGTTTTCACCTGCTTGAACTTTTCCAACAGTTTTCACAAATAATCATATTTTACATTTGGCAACACTTCATTAGTCCCCGCTTTAAAAAAAAAAAGATGGCAAGAACTTTATTTTGCCTGTTTCTCTAATCAGTAGCCGCTACTGTTTGGAAGTTTAGATTATCAATCATATCCACAGTGATGTCAGAAGGATCATACCTGCATCCTGAGACTCAATAGTGATGATTCCCTCCCTCTCAGGACCAAAGCCCTGTGTGGTACGAGCCTGGACTTTAAACTTGTAAGGAACGTTCTCAGTCAGGTTTGGGACGGTCAGACTGATATCAGCACTGTCTCCATTCACCTGGAAGGTGCGAACATCTCCTGGAAGACGCAAAACACAGAGGTCAGAAAAGAATGTACTTCACAACACAGGCAGGATGATAACCCAGCAACAAAAAAAATTGTTTAGTAACATCTTTTCGGAAAGTCTCACCTCCACCGTGCAGCTGTTCACAGGTGACTACATATCCCAGGATGTCTCCGTTGGGTTTACGAGGCTTCTCCCAGCTGAGCTGCAGCGAATCAGGACTCAGAGCAGTGAAGACAAGGGGGCCCGGTGCACTGGGGGTGCTCAGAGTAAATGGTGAGCCTGCAGTGAAATATGACAAACACAGATTCATGCTCATGGTGTCTGTGAGTTCATGAAAGAAGTTGTGACAGCAAAATCAGCAGAGTCAGTACCTGGCATGGGGCTGAGAGGACTCTTGGGGTCGACAGCGGACTCGATGGTGATGACTCCCTCTCTTTCTGGACCCCAGCCCTCCTGGCTCTGAGCCTTTACCTTAAATAGGTAGGAGTGATTTGGCAGCAGGTCCTGGATGATCACTGAGTTCTCTTCTGGGTTTGTCACATTGACACGTTTCGCCTCACCTACAGGAGAGGACACAGCTCGTTTAGCACCAGCAATTCTTACTTTTTAAGAGATCACAATGAAAGAGTTAAGAGTAAAATTATAGAGTATGCTGAAATATTAGTGACGATGTGTAATGCAGGAAACAGTGCAGAGATCATTTACCTCCGCTGAGCAGCTGGTAGATAACAGTGTAGCTCAGGATGTCCTTCTCGCAGTGGGGCTCCTGCCAGCTGACCTTCAGGGCGGTGGGACCCAGAGCAGAGAACACCAGTCTGCTGGGGGTGTCTGGAACACCTGGAGAAAGTCGTGCATCTGTCGGATGATACAGTGAGAGAAGATTAAAAGTACTGTTGGATATGATCATAACAAATATGTGATCAACCTCTGTTTAGACTTTGAGTGTAACGGTTGAAAAGGACATAAATGTATACATTGAACCTTCCAAGGGTCATTTCAACCATTCATTTTATTAATTTTTTTTACAGATTTTTGGGTCTAAATGACGAATAGGTACAAAAACCTTTTTTATCACGCCAGTCGATCATTCCAGCTCTCTGCATCTTAAAGAGCTTTATTGGATGCAATGACATCTTTGAGTCAAATCCATCCAATCGTAGTAAGTTTACTGAAGGGCTTGGTTTTTTTTCACTGACGTGCTCAGACTCGTTTTAAAAAGAATCCCGTCCACACACCCTAAGTTCTCCAAAAAAATCTTCATCCACATGAAAACGCAAAAACGCACTGTTACGGCTGTCATGAGCACGCCAAGTCAAAAATGATATCCTTGACATTTTCTCCTCATTCCTCTGCAATGACCATTTACAAAGTCATACAAAGCTGTCCATTCAGGCGCCTCAGCTCGTCAACACAGTGGGAGAGCAACTGAGTGTGTATGTGTAAGCATGTAAAAGGTCTAGTTAGTAACGTTAACACAACGTTAGCACTAGTGTGGTTACTCCTGTTAACGCACTGATCTAATGTAAACAGTGACAGACAGCATCGCACAATGACATCAAACGGAGGAGAAACCGGCGCACAGTGTGACGTTACAAGCCCAATACTCTGTTTTCCCTGTCTACACATAAACACCTTAAATAGAGAATCTGAAAATCTTCACCCTGGAAGGAGTTTTCCAAAAGGTGACTTAAAACGCTGTTTGCGTCTGTACGAAAGGCCAAAATGCACAGAAAAACCTCAGTTAAATCTCAGTTCTCAGTGATGTCACAAGTTGAGCAAATTTGAAATGGATCATTTCCCCCCCCCCCCCTCTACCAAGACAGGCACTCTTTCCCATTGATTTGTTGTGAAATGAAACCTGCTTTGGGATTACATTTGTATTTTTATTTTTTTAATGTCCTTGTCTTTTACATTATCCTCGATGAATCATGATCATATTATTGATTTACACTGAAGTTTTAATGAGACTCTTTAAACACTTCTCTTGACCTTGTGCTAAAAGTTTTGTTTTTCAGAACTATAAAGGTGCTTTGACTGATTTTTTTGGACGACTTCTAATATGTCAGGAAAAACATGTTAACAAATAATTACCCATTTACAAATCTAGCATACATGGAGCAAAATACATTTTCATTTTGAAGCCCAAAATTAGGGCGAATGGTGTCAAAATGCTCCCTACAACCAAACTGCAGTTTTCTGATAATTATCTGTTCCACTTCAGTATCTCCAGAAACTTGTTCCACATTACTCCTATTTGTTTGATCCTCAGTTAACACAGTTAACCTAACTCAAAATTTAGTTGATTTATATGCCCTACCGAAATGACTGAAAACAAATGGCTTCAAAAGTATTTTAAAGATATGCTCTGAAAATGGTTCACAGTATTGAATCATGAGTTACCTGTAATGGCTTAAAAACATAAAACAACCGGTGAGATCCTTAAAGCGTAAACCGGAGAAGGAGATCAACTCAGAGGCAGGATTAAAGATGACAGAAGAGGGGTGCAATATACCTCAAACCCAGCGAACACATCCTGTGCCCTTATGCTTGTATGCCACACACTTACCCTGGAGCACTCTGTCCAGATTATATAGAGCTTCATTGACATCTGATGACGAAGTCCTGGCCCTCGAACCCTGAGACAGGCTGTAGCTGAACTGGCTCTGAGAGCTGCTCTGCATCCCAGTGTAGCCGAACACACCTGATGGCGCTTTGAGCAAGGGGGCAGAGAAGGAGTAGGAAGGGTTCGTAAAGAGGAGGGGTACAGAAAACGATGAAAGTAGCACAGTAAGAGAGAAAGGGAGAAACAGGGATAGTCAGCACAGCTCCTGCAAAGTCAGTGTGGATAAGCCTGCTGCATAGCCAAGAGCCCCAACCCTGCTGTCCAAGCCTTTGGCCTCATGCACTTTAACAATTCACCTGCGAGGCCTCTCAAATATTGCACTCCCAACGTAAAGCTTTCTTTAACTAGAAAGACAGAGCTGATTTCTTTTCAATTTACTTTGGAATTAATGGGAACCGCTGCTTCGATTTAAAACTTACCAGGGCTTTGGAGCGTGCCTGACAAATCTCCCATGACGATAGAGTCCCGGATGTTTTCATCTGTGTAGCCCCTGTTCTCTGAACGCTTCCTCATGATGACTTCTGATGTGTGAACTCCTCCTCCTCCGATGAGCATTTCCTGCCTACGAGTACCTCCTTCAGGAGAAAAAAAAGAAAGTAAGGACAAACTGTATCTTCACAATCATCTTAAAAATGCTTCCATGCAGTCACTGTTCTTTATCTAACCTGGTCCTGTCATGTAGGTGGTACTTGTTTCTGTGGTATAGGTGCCGCCGCCTCCTCCTACTCCACCTACTCCTCCTCCTCCGATGAGCATTTCCTGCCTACGAGTACCTCCTTCAGGAGAAAGAAAAGATGGTAAAGAGAATCAGTATCTCCACATTCATCTTAAAAATGCTCCCATGCAGTCACTGTTGTCCATCTAACCTGGTCCTGTCATGTAGGTGGTACTTGTTTCTGTGGTATAGGTGCCGCCGCCGCCTCCTCCTCCGATGCTCATTTCCTGCCTACGAGTACCTCCTTCAGGAGAAAGAAAAGATGGTAAAGAGAATCAGTATCTCCACATTCATCTTAAAAATGCTCCCATGCAGTCACTGTTGTCCATCTAACCTGGTCCTGTCACGTAGTTGGTACTTGTTTCTGTGGTATAGGTGCCTCCTCCTACTTGATAGTTTGAGCTCAACGTAGACATCGGAGAGGACGATGCAGACAAGTTGCGTGTCCCTGATCCGCCTGGGAAAAGGAAGTTTTGGTCCCACTTCGCGTTCATCGAGTAATCTGTGAAACAACACAAAGTGGCCAGAATTGTTAACCGACAGAACACAGGAAAGTTGAACAGTTTTAGAAACAACACAGTGCTAGTGACGCCAAGCACCCAAAACCAGGCTCAGCCAATCTATAGTATAAAGGAAGCACCAGCAGTTTCAGATCATTTTCAACTTTCAGGTTACAGAAAAAGCAGCAGTTCAGCAGGATTACATGGCAGGTTGGCCCCATCTACAGGCAAGGACAGTTATAGCTTGTGGAACTTTTGTGATTTGTGCCATCTGTAGAAGCATAGTTTTATAAAGGCTTTTGTGTTTTTTTTACAGATTAGCAAGAGGCTGCATCCCCAGATATTAAACCATACTGTTCATTCTTTAATGACTAATAGCTGCTTCTAAGGAAAAGTCAATACGATGAATCAACACATCTTCAAAGCCTTTTTGAGCATTTTAGACTCGACTTGGTAAATGAAGAACACAAAACTGGCAATTATAAACAGGAGCCACTTTAGCCAACTCTCTAACTTTATGCTATCATCAGCTCACTGTAATGCTCCCAATAGTAATGGCCACATTTATAAGAATGGGGAGAAGAATCCTGTGTTTGTCAAATTAGCATAAAAGAATAAGATAACATTTACTGAAGCTTTTAGAAGTCGGGGTGTAGCCCATGATGTCATTAGTCCAAATCTGAACATGTTTACCATTTAATACTTCCTACACTACACTCATAACTCTACATCACCTCACACATTCATAAACACACAGGTTATACCTTCTGAGACAACATGGGGTTCAGAATATTGCCCAAGAAACTTCCACATGCAAACTTGGAGGAGACATGGATCAAATAACCAGTCTTGGCAAATTAATTAAGTTAATGGCAAACCCTTAAATATCAAAACATCAACCTTGGAACTAAGATTGTATGAATGAAATCAAGAATCAATTCATAAAAAAAGATTTTAAGGTATTTCTTTCAGAAGGATAACCTGGTGATAAAAAGACAGGTGATCAAAAATATTAAATATTTGTCTTCTGGGAGCTATCTGTATTTAATCTAATGGAAATCAATCCAGTAGTTTTGAGCAATTTTACTTCAAACGTCTCAAACTGAGACGTCTAGCTTGGCTATAAATAAATGTGTGACACTTCTTTTCTTGAAGTTGGTGGGAGTGGTTTTAAGTTGCCTTGCCACTAGGTGGCGACAGAGCTAAACTGTTGCTGGTACTGCTTTGGCATGAGAAAACTGGTTTATGACTGAACAGCTCCATTTGTGGAAAATATACAACCTGCTAAATCATAAAAGGTGAGTTTCACCAAACTGGTTTCATAAGGTGCTTCACATCTAAAGAGGGAAAACAGTGGATAAAAACAAACAGAAAAAAGCAATAAGTAGATACAAGGAAAACTGTAGTCATTGCAATTACCCTGCCATCATTTCAACACAGACACACAGTTACTAAGCTTCTAAACACAGCAGACAAGCTGCTTCCAGTTCACTACCTCCTCAGTGGGATGGAGAGAGCACAGACAGAGACAGGCACCTGGAAAGCCTGCCCCTGATCATCAACTGGGGGAGGGGCAGTTGATGCCAAGCCTCCTCTGTGGGCAACAGCTGGCAGGAGAATAGATGGAATAGGTGCAAACTAGGGATGAGTGGACAAGGACTGAAGCCCGACACTGACTGATTTGACAAACGTCAAATGACTGACAGGATCAAATCACGAAGGCAGAGAGAAAGGTTGGTTGCCTTGCCAGGCACCTGACTGGCTGTGCAAAATAGCTGGCATGCTAGCTCCTTGTCTGTCTATCTGTTGGTCTGATGAAGTTGTCTTCACCTGGCAGGTGTGATTTGGTGTAGCTGTGGTTGGGGGTCTCATCTGTGCTCGTCTCTGTGTCTGTGCTGAGCCGATATGGGATGACGTCCACTCGCTTTTTCCATGACACCTTACGGAGATCCAGGTTGGACCCCACCAACTTGACAGGTTTCCAGCCTTGTATGTGGGGGTTATAGGGGAGAAGCAAGCAGGCAGGGGGTAGAAATGTAGCGAAAAGTATAAATGTATGTGTTTCCTAAACATCACTTCACAAAAAAACTTGCTGTTCTCGGAATATTGACAAAGACGAAGAACGTTCCTTGTGTGGGCCAGTTGTTGAGTGTGAAAAAAAAGCTAATTTTAACTTCTAAGAAGAAAGTGACCAATCTTAAAGGAGGGCATGTTAAAGGTCACATACTGTCCTCCTTTTCAACAAATCAAAATAAAATTAACCGAGTGTCAAGGTATTCCAAAATAGTAATTTTTCTAAGCCTATGGTCGATGACCACACTACCATAGCTGACAAGATGTGAATGAGATTTTTTTTTTTTGGCTTTCTATGACAGAAGTTCAAATTGTCTTTGAGGCAGAGGGCAAAATAAGCTTTATCTTTCAGAGAAAAATGGAGCGTGGAATGACAGCAGACTTGATTAGAAAAAGCTTTGCGGTTTGGGATTGTAAAGTACTTCTGTTGCAGATATCAGCAGATGCAGTGGAAGCAGATTTTTTTTGCTGCCTAGCAGGGGTGTTGCCTTCAGAAATGTCTCCCCCAAAGGGAAATGTTGAAAAAAAAAGTACAGCCATGAGAAGGATTCCATCTCTGAGCTTCAGTAAACTTCCAAATCTTTCTTAATGAAGATGATAAACTGTCACAAAAAAGTAACAGCCCGTCAAAAATAGCCTTCTTGTCCTGAAGAAGTCACAAAGGCTGGGTGAAAGCCTACAGATCTGTCCAGACTTCACACTGTACGCCCTCACCTCCTGACAGGGCCATGGTACCACAGCACATACTGTGCACATGTTGGGGTTCAACAGTTTTGGCTGCAAGAACAAAGCAAGATGCCTGGGAGCACTGATAATGACGACTGACATAATTGGATCCACGTTTATCTGGAAGTCTGGCAGTCATATGCATCTTTCCAGAGCCAAGAAATGCATTAGAAAAAGCACAAAGAGTTTACACTGTCAGCTGTAACAAGAAGCGTGTGGTTTTGGCTCTGGGTACCCACCATCACCAGAGATGCTGGGTGTCTTGGAGCCTGCAGGCGACTTCAGCACCTCATTGCTGTACATCAGGTAACTGTCATACTCATCTCCTGCCTCTGCATCCACAATAGGGATATCTGGAATGATGGGAACTACGGACAGAAAGAGAATTAAATAAATTATTTTTTTAGGGAAGACAGATTTACTGAAAGAGTTAGAGTCTTTTTTGCCTTTTTCCACTTACTGGACAGTGGTCTGGCAGGCTGCGATGCCAGGTTAATGGTGGCATCTCTGAAGGGGCCCCAGCCCACACTGTTCTTTGCTCGTACTTTGTACTGGTAGGTCTGGGCATTCTGGAGGTTCTCGATCAGCATCATTCTCTTCTTGGGGTTGTCAATCTTTACTTTCTTAGCAGCACCCACTGGCTCTATACGGAAAGTATTTGGAATTGATGAAAATGACATATGACAAATATTTCATACAGTACTTCCTTTTTAAGGTGGGACTCTTACTCTTGTCATCATCGATGGGTGTGTAGATGACCTCATAAGCAGTAATATTGCCATTGGTCTCTGCGGGCTCTGCCCAGCTAATCTGAGTGACAGTTGGACTGATGACATTGAAGGCGAGACGTCCAGGTTCACCAGGAACTGGAGGAAAACAGGACAGGAAGCATTAGTAAGTTCAAAGTCAGCATGGTTATAACACAAGCGTTTATGACCACATTTATTTAAAAAGGTTGCACTATTACAATTAGTTCTGATGCAGCAAATAGATGTGACTTTGTTTTTTAAATATAATACATTGATGGTAGGAGCTGCACTACAAGGAGCCCGATTTAATTCTCAGAAATTACCGTCCTCCATTGTTTGACAGGAAACAATGTCTGTATCGATGCCGTCTCCCATTGCATTGTAGCCGCACACTCGCATCTCATAGTCACAATAGGGGTACAGGTTGGTCAAATCAGCATGAGGAGTCTTCACATCCATCACCTGGGCATCTTTCTCTGGGTCACCATAGATCCAATATTTAACCTTAATGCACATGAAAATAAAATATAAAGTATTTGATAGTGTCTTTTGTAAATAATGGTTATTAACTCAAGTTAAAGCTTCTTAACATGCAGATTTGAAGTACCTTGTAGCCTGTGGGGTTACCGGCTGGTGGGTCCCATTTCAGGCGGATGCTTCTAGGTCCAGTTGCTGTGGCTTTAGGGTTTGCTGGGGAGGAGGCTTTACTGTTTATGTAGCCCTGCTGCTGCTTCTGGGCAAATTCTGGAGATTTTGGAGCTGTAGGAAGTAGAGGAAGTGAGAGGATGACAAAAACCTTCCCAACATACAGTATAGTGTTTAAGAATGACACGTTTCTTTACAAAAAGTCTAAAACATCACAAACTTCTGAGACACAGAAACTCTGATTCTAAAGTCATTAAAAATAATTTATTTAATGTCATCTTTGGTTTCATGCTTTCTTGAAGAATGACTCTCCCTTTTGTCCTACCTCCATCGGCTACATTGACAAGTGTGGTCTTTCTTTCTCCGACAGTAGCACCGCTACTTGGGTCAAACAGCTCCAGTTGGAAGGTCTCTGGTTTGATCGGTCCAGGGTGGGACACCGGGTCGATCACTATGTTCTTCTCTGTCTCTCCTGGACCAAACTTAAGTGGGCCTGATAGGTCGAAGCGCTGAGCCTTCTTGGTGCGCCATTTCACTGTGGCAGGGCTGTCCTGGTTGTGAGTGCGGACCACAGGGATGGTGTAGGTTGGGTCAGATGTGGAGAAGTTCTGGGTGGCCTTTTTGAACATCATCACAGTTGGTTCTACATAAAAAACAAGATTATGGCGAGAGGGAGAAATGTAAGCAACCAGAGCGAGTAACAACAGTTTGGACATACTGATGAAAAGCATCTTGTGTCTAACCTGGTTGGTCCACAATAGTGACAGTAGTTCGAGGGTAGCGTCCCAACTTTGCACCCTGACGTGGGTTACTGAGATCCATGACAAACTGCTTGACCGGTTTGTCTTCCAGGAGGACATTTTTCTCTCCCACCTCTAGCAGTCGAACAGGCACTGTTTTCTGGGTCTCACCAGGAAGGTAAGTCAGGTCTCCTTCCACAGTCATATAGTCCTAAAAATAATGGAAAGAAAAGATAAGGAACAGGCCCTGCAGCAGCCCTATATCCCACCTACCAGTCATTACATACTGGTTCCCAGTAAAGATATGTGCTCTTTTAAGAGATGGAACATTATCCGAACTAACTGTTCGTAACAAGGTGGTATGGTTTGGAGGTAAAAGGACGCCGGGCTAAATTTAGGTCAGTGCAAAAGCTCACCCTCTTGTCCTTGGCTGTGAGGTCTCGTGTACGATAAGTGACCTGGGTGCGCACATCATCTATAATCTCTCTGCTGATTGGGATGTTGGCCACACCATCCTTCCTGCTGTAACTGTACGCAGGCTGGAGGAACGAAAAGACACTGGAGGCTAGAAGAAGAAGAGAATCAATTAAAGGAATCCATACTTCAGTTGTCTCATTTTCTTTGGCTCCAGAAGTTTACTTCAAAAGATTTTCAAGTGGAAATCTACAAAATCCCAAATTTCTCACCATGCTCTTTGATGATGGTGATGTTAACCAAACGTTTTCCAATCTCAGCAATACCCAGTGGCACATCCTTGGCCTCGACCAGCAGCTGTTTCTTGTCATCATCTTCTTCCTTGGCGAAGAGGGGAACGTGAACGTCTAATGACTCCACACCTTCTTGGAACTCTATGGCTCCCGCAGCCTCTGCAGAGGTACAGTGGGTAAAAACACAAGAGTTATGGCAAGACTGATACAGTTATGGTTCTCAGACAATATCAGAGCTCTGAATTCTCAAGAATTGTAATTAGAATTTCATTCATTCGGATGAATGATAAAACATACCTCTGTCTGTTGCCACAGTGAAATAGCCAGGCACAACTTTGAGATCACTTAAGTTTCCAGACTGGACGTTTTTCTCTGTAAGTTTGACAATATCCGGGTAGTTGCCACGGGGAGCAGGTAAGACGGTGTCCATGATGGCGTAGTCCTGCCTGAAGAGCACAGGAGTTGCAGAGAAGTTAGACATGTATGACCATCAGGTCAGTAGAATCTGATGTTGTATTTTGTTGTACCAATCAAATATTACCTCTTTCCAGCATTTCTCTGCAATCTGCAAGAAACGAATTATAAGTGATGAGTAATTCTCTTTTAAAGTCTTTAAATTTTTTTCTAGATTAATAGAAATAAACATATAAACAGATCTGTTAATGACCTAGACATGTAGTGTAACACATCTTACCTGAAGGAGGTCTTTTGCACCTTCTGTGCACCTGGAATCTGCTTGTACACTTCATTCAGCTGGATCGAAGAACACAACCAATACTTAATAATACATTCTTTATTTATACAATCAAACATGTCGCCTGCAAACCAAGAAATCATACTCACGTTATCGGACACTTCTTTACGCAGCTGTTCAGCATCTCTGGATTCGGGGCGAGACAGGTTCTCAGAGAACAACCTGTTTAGTCGGAGGGAGATGGGGTACTGGACTGCAGGTGGGGGTAAGGGAAAACAATGAAAAGAAATGAAACAGAGGTTACAGATCAGGCATCCAACATGTAAGATGCACAAAACATTTGAATTGATGGAACAATTTAACACCACTTACTTATCTCTTTCGGGTTAGGCTTTATCAGAGCCTGGGGGTGATTGGGTCCTCTGTGTACGTTATCGGTTACCTTCCAGCGAACCACATCAGTCCCCTTGGGTGGGCCAGTCCTCACCATCGGTGTGTCCAGATGGTCTGAGGTGAGCCGAGATTGATGGAGCAAATACTCGTCTTCCTTGAAGCCAACCATGCGTCCTGGAGAGATACAACATAATTCAACACGGTCCAATGTGGCTGGAGGATAAAAGATTTAAAGCAATATGATCACATGTAAAACAACAAATGTCTTACCTCGTCTACAGCAAGGCAGCAGGGCAAGGCAGCTCTGTGTCAAGAGAAGATAAAAGCCATTACTTCAACTGTGACTTTATGAATATCATGTATTGGTGTAAATTGGTGTAAAGTGTTTTTTAATACCTGGAAGCACGTTTTGCAACAGGCACAGTATTTCCAACAGCAGAGCAGCAGAAGTGCCAGCAGCAACAAGAGGAACAAGAGGAGAGGGAGCAACCACAGGAGGCTAGCAGCTGGACAATCTGAAGGGTTTGTCACCAAGAGTAGACCAAGTTAGAAACTACATTATTATGCAATACACTACTTAAAGGCAGGTTTGGTAATTTTCTCCAGATATACTTTTTAAGATTCTGGTTGAAATTGTCTTTAGGTCCTGACAGAAATTAATAACTCATGTGCTCTGAAAAAGGAACGAAGAAAATCCGTCATCTGTATCAGTTGTAAGCCTGTAAAAACTTCGACCAATGTCTGCACAAGGCACCAATCTGATGAACCAATCCCGCCTCCCTGCTCGTTCTCTACCCCATGCATGCACAAGCCCACACTCAAAGCATGAGCTGAGGTCCGCTTCTGGACTAATGGCGCTTGTGCGCGTAAGTGAGGGGCGTGGCTTTGGAGGGATCACAGATGGGAGGGGGTGGGTGCAGACAGACAGTGCACTGAGGGAATGCTACTTGACCATCATGGTAGTCATGGTAGTTTTCGAAAAATTACCAACCCTGCCTTTAAAACTGCAGTAAAACAAAAGGTCACATACGTCTTGTTCTAAAGACACTGGCTGGTTTTCAGCTAGGTGTTTTAGGACAGAGCGCCGTTGCTGAGGCTGTTAAACAACAATGGTATCATCTCACAAGGGTTTTTTAGATATCTAACGCAATGGAGTTGAGTGGAGTTTTGTCTTTGGGCATGAAGGTCAATTTAAACCAGAGCTTATTAGTTTTTCAGCATAAATAAATCACAACTTTCTGCACTGTTTCCCTACTGCATGTAACTGTTGCTGTATTAATCATTGTTTCCCCACTGCCCCTAAAACAGCCTGAGTGCACCACTGTTTTGGACTGGTTTTACAGATATGTTTCCATCCATAAATCCAACAAACCAAAAACTGTCCTTTGTGTAAATATGTAGGATGCAATTGCTCATAGTAAGAAGTATTATTATAATTTAATTTGAGTATTATTTACAAAACATCCGCAAATGCACAGATTTACAATGGTTAACGTTGATTAATATATTATACATCAGCTGTTCAAGTGAGAGCCCGGAGCAAATGACATAACTCACCTTTCTTTTTGAGCACCTGAACCACCAAGTCCTTAACTTTCTTATCTTCAGGGTTTTGAACGGTGTAGTGGTACGTACAGTCGTCATCCTCATCACGGAAACTGCAAGAATCAAGAACCTTCTTCCCTGAAAACATGAATAACACAAACAAATGAGCTAGAAAGAGTGATCTGGAAATTATTTATTCATTTAGTACTTAAGCAAATGTCATCAGTCATTTTCTTCATCTTAAATGTCCTTACTTTCTTTGAGTTCATCGACCATGATGACTTTGAAAATACACTTATCACACTCCTCCTTCTTTTTCTTCTCTCCTGTCTTCCAGGCCTGACACTGGACACAATACCTCGTAGACTCACACACTCCCAATTGGGCCTAGACAAAACACATGCACACACATCCAGATCAGGAATAGAAATATTGCAACTACGGTTAAAAAGGTAATTGAACACGTAAGCATTTTCAGGTGTAACATGAGGCACTTGATGAGTGGAAGTTGTGTCGGAGAGTTTATCTTACTGTCCTTCCTTTCTTACATGCACACAAAGATTGAAGCATAAAAATATATATTTGTAGATCATAGCCACAAACCTGAAAATTTGGCTCACAGACTGAAGTCATTTCAATCCCGCTCGGGCACTCACAGCGACCACAAACACATTTACCTCGTCCATTGCAGAGACCCTAGTACAGTTAAAGATACAGTCAGGCACAGGGATATAGAGATATTAGGTGACATGATAACATAATCTACATAATCTACTAAGAATGAAATGGCTTACCCCTTTGGTGTCTAGACAGGTTTGGTTGCTCCTGGAACAGTCACAAGCATTGCCCTCCCAGCCCTCCGTACACACACAGCGACCCATTATACAAGAGCCACGGTCTGATAAGAAGAGAAAGACTGGTAATTAACTCTGATTGCTGTAAGTGGTGTACTTGACTTACTGTCATATGTTTGAAGTCCTGCAGGTTTGTTCAAAAACTTTCAGAAAATTTGCATTCAGAAAAAACATTCTTGAGATCAACAATCTTTCAACCCCTGGACAATAATTTCTGATCAACATATTTCTAATCGTTAAAGTGTTAGAAATAGAATAGAAAGCAGGATATCAACGTTGTCATCATTACATGAAAATGTGATGTTTGCTTGCTTAATTAATACAAGAGTCTGTATGTCATTTCTATTTTGTTTATGGCTATACATGTCAAATTAGCTTTCATGTAATTTCATTAAAAAAAACTCACACTTCTGAAACCAATGCACTTGAAGTCTTGAAACAGTATATGACATGTCCTCCTACTCCTCAGAGTACATAAAAAACAATGAGATTTATGAAAAGTTCCAATCTGGTTTCAGACAAAAACATAGCACTGAGACTGTGCTTATTAGAGTTACAAATGATCTTTCAAGAATGTCTGATACTGGTGTATGCTCTGTCCTTGTGCTTCTGGATTTAAGTGCAGCATTTGATACAGTTGACCATAGAATACTAATTGAGAGGCTGCAGCACTGGGCTGGTTTATCTGGGACAGCTCTGAAGTGGTTTTACTCTTATTTAACAGATCCAAAAGGTTTTGTTTCTATTGATAATCATGCTGTCCCTCACTCCACAGTGAGCTGTGGAGTTCCCCAAGGGTCAATACTGGGACCAATTTTATTCTCCCTCTATATATGCTCTCTCTTGGCCACAAAATACAAAGTTTCACTGCTACACTGATGACACACAGGTGCACCTTCCAAATGAACAAAGGGCCTCTTCAAACCTCTTAGACCTCAGTTATTGTTTTACAGACATTAACAAATGGTCAGCATTTTTTTTTTAATTAAATGCTGACAAAAGTGAGATTTTAATAATTGGTCCTGATAAGTTGAACCCAGATATCCTGTCCTCCCATTTGCTGCTCGGACTCTTGGCTGTGGAACCACCCCCCTGAAGATCCCAGACTAGCTACATCAGTATTTTCTTTTAAAGATGTATTTTTATTGAAAGGCCTTTTTGTAATTGTTGTTTTATCCATGGTGTTTTATTTATTTTACTATTAACTTTGTCTTAATTGTTTCTATTTTATTGTCTCTGTTTTATTGCTACATTGTTCTTTTTATTTTCATGATTTAGGATTTTATTGTTGTGTATTTTACTTTCAGGATTTTTATATTCTGTAAATGACTTTTTCCATTTTGATAAATGCTTTATAAATAAATATTATTATTATTTCAGAATGTATGAAGGTAGGTAGGTGATGATAGAAACATCATCAACGTACTATATACACATTTTATTACCAAATCACCAACCACCAGCCATCATACCGTTGCAAAGGAATCCTCCGGACCGTTGACACTGGGATTTATCATATTGACAGTAGGGTCCTTCAAACCGCTTGGGGTTGTAGCACACGCACATTCCACAGTCTGTGCAGTCACCTCGACCTGAACATGCTTCGGTCGAGCCCGGCCCGATACACTGGCTGCTGTCCTGAGATGCAGCACTTGCAGAGCAGTTACAGAATGTACTCAGCCTGAAGGAAAACAGAACAAAGAGTGAAGCATTCACATCACCTGGCAGAAGTGCTGATAAACCAAAAGATATAACTGAAGACTCACCAGCCTTCATGGCACTGACACTTCCCACACACCAGGTCTCCATTGCCGTAGCATCTGCGTGCATCTGGGACTCTAGCCTATATTGCGGGCAGAAAAAATAGCTAGAGGGATGAATCTTCCACAAAAAAGTAAATTCTTGATATTATATGAGTTTCGTTGTCAATCTGTGTATCTACCTGCTCACAGGCACATGTTGGACATAAAACTGAAGCCTTCACATTGACAGCAGCATTGAAGGTTGTTGGTTTGACTCTCATTATTCCGTCTTTCTGGTCTTGATCCAGCTGACAGACTGGCTCGTTGTCGACCTCTCGGTTAGCTGAGAGCAGCATCTTGAACTTACCCTGGAAGGTACACACATTTTAAGCATTCAGTTCTATGAATCTCAGTGCCAAAAAAAGGACCATATAGAACTTGATGACGATTAATAAAATGTCTGAAATAAATTACTATTTAAGACAGTTTAAACAATTATATAATACATAAACAACCATCAATCCATCCATCATCTATACCGCTTTTCCCGTTCGGGGTCGCGGGGGACTGAAGCCGATCCCAGCTGTCATTGGGAAAGAGGAGGGGTACACCCTGGACTGTTTGCTGGTCAATCACAGGGCTGACATACAGACAACAAGCCACACTCACATTCACATGACCAATGTAGAGTCACCAATTAACCTAGAGAGCATGTCTTTGGACTGTGTGAGGAAGCCGGAGTACCCGGAAAGATCCCACGTATGCACAGAAAGAACATGCAAACTCCACACAGAGAGGCTCCTGTCCGATGGGGATTTGAACCAGGAACATCCTCGTTGTGAGGAAACAGCGCTAACTACTGCACCACTGTGCAGCTTAGTAGAAGTAGTTGGCGATTAACTACTATTTAGACAGTTAAAGGCTTTATATGCGATTTTTTGATCCAGCAGATGTCGCCCACCAGCATGAAACCAAAACAACTTGCGCTGCATTGTTGTGTTAGCATGCTAATGCTAGCGATCTTTATTATGCTCGTGTCTTCCCACTGCATGTACATTTACCCGAAATGACCGTGATCTAGAAACGCAGTTAAGCAGTGAGTACAGTATGTTATTCTTCTTTTCTCTAGTCCCTCAATTAAACAACTTTTATACGCGAGGGGAGGAGCCAGCCGGCCGTCCCGGCAATGTAAACAAACTGAAGATAGGACTCTGAAAACTCTGAAAGCATCACAGACAGTGGGACTCGGGTGTTACACCCATTGTAGACAGTCATGACTCACAGAGTTATTTTCAGAGGATATACTTGATTTCTATTATATTTAAGTGTGAAAAATTGCATATAAAGCCTTTAAAGTTATTATATAGCAGCAAATTTTATCATATTCCCCCAAAATGTGAACACATTCAAGTCTTATCATGATAAATCATCAAATAAGTCTGCTTATCTAGGGGGTACTTTTGTTGATTTTGGCAAGTTCTTTTACAAATTTCAACTGGACAGTTTGGCTATTGTGTAGAATTTGTGGTTTAATAAGTAAGGGCGCACTCACACTAGCAAGTGCTGTGTCACGATTGCAGCAGAAGCAGCAGGAGACACTTAGGTGTCTTGCCTAAGGACACATATGACATGTGACTGCAGGAGCAGGGGATCGAACCCCCGATCTTCCAGTTGAGAGACAACTGACTCTACCAACTTAGCCACAGTCGCCCAATGAAGACAGAATCTTATCTTATTTTGTCTTTCCTTTCCTTTGAATACATCATTTTGTATAAAAAATAGTAATACAATTTAAATTAAGAAAATTGCAAAAACAAACATGTTGTTGGTAATCTTAAAATGTTTCATATTAATAATTGTTTAGCTATTAAACTAACACTTGTTATTCTCAAACCATGAATGTATGTTTGTGGGTTTAATTAGCTGTGGGAATATTGATTCCTTCTTACTATTTCTCCAGGCTTAAAATTGAAGGCCCCATATTGTGAAACGCTTCCACTGGTGGTCTGGAACTGTGTTGCGAAAGCCTTGGGTTTATCCTCTGCCTGGATGCTCATCTTAGAACGAATATTCTAAAAAGACATGCAGAAGGAAACAGAATGGACACAAAGTTTTTAAAAACCACTAATGAGTTGTCTTCAGAGTCATACATATAGGATACTGTTGCAAGAGAAAATTGTCAAAAGAGTTGATGCTTTACCTTGAAGGCAGTATCCAGGAGTTCAAGCATGTTGGAGGAGTCTTCTTGCAGCAAACCAACCTCAGCGATGGGGAAATACTCTTTCAGTTTCTAAACAGAAAGGATGTACCGTACATAAAAAATCAGTGACCTAAACTGTGACCTTATACTTTATGATGATGTATGTATGTGTCATAAGCACATCTTTACAGGAAGATCAAAAAAACAAAACCTGCCAACCTCGTAGTAGTCAAAGGAGTGGCTGGTGACAGCAAAGATGGGAATGATGTTGTTTTTGCGCAGGAGACGGACCAGTGTAGGTATTGAAGGGTAATCCTGGGTTATGTCCTCTGTGTACTGGTCGTTTTCGTCCAAGTGGCAGAGCTCATCATTGCGTTTCAGAATGCCCGAGAGCACGTTGGCACCGTCAGCCTCGTAATGAAAGGCTGACTCGGTGGAGAAAACCAATAGATGTGTGCTGTGGGGTCGCCAGCCAATCTTGTCCTATAATATGAACACAAATAAATAAATTGGGAGCAGAAAACAAAGTGGTCAGCAAAGATTTACCATATCTTGGCTTGGCTGGGCTCAGTAGAATCCAAAATATTATGAACATATGGAATGTCATCTTACACTCCGAAAGCTGCAACAACTAATATTTAGGCCACTTTGGATAAAAAACACAAGCTGTGAACGGTACTTAGATGCATTCCCAACTTTTTTAAATTCAAAGGAAAATGTTTTTTTTAGCACAATAGTTAGATTATAAATATTTTTGAATGATGAGTAATGATATCAGTATTTTAAAACTTAAGTTATAGGTATCATATCATATTTAAAGCATCTTGGTACACCCATCTTCAATGCACAGTCTTCCTTTATCTCTGTGTAAGCTTTTGTTTTTCCAAACATGATGATAAGCTAATTAACTGCCAGTAGTGTTTAAGACCTCTGTGAATGAAAACAGAGCTCAACCGATTAATTGGCAGTCAGGTAAAATGGCCAATATTAGCATATCAAGTGACTATTGGTATCGGCTAATTTTATCGCAGATAAGCCCCGATATTACAAGACTTATTTGCAAGTCATTTGAGCATCAATGAATTACACTAGGAGTTCTCCTGCTGGCTTTCACCAGCAGCGTGTGCTATATGGATTACAAAAAGCATTATCACTCTCCGTGTCAAGCACTGATGCACATAAAGGCGCAGTTACTTTCCAGTTGAGTGACCATCTTTTCTTCATTATTTATCTGTTCCACAAGTTTTTGATATTTACATTTGAATATTCAACGCAATAAATGTGTAAGACTTTATCTATCTATCTTTACAGATCGAAGATATATCAAAGAAAGATATCGATCGATATATATCGGGATCTGTTTTTTTTCTCTCCCTAATATTGGTATTGGCACCGAAAAATCCTACACCATCGGGCCCTAATCTGTTTATATAAACTAAAAATTAAGTTGTAGCCTCCAAGTTTCTGGAGAGAGGTTTGGGAAACATTTGTGGACCAGTAATTTACACCTGTTGTGGTTACAAGCACAACGTATTTTGGGTTCTTACTAACCTTACAAACGGCAGCCTGCAATATGGCATCGAAACCTCCTTCAGGAGCGTCCAGGTTGCCGGATATTCTCTCCTTCTGGAGCTCCTGGTTGAAAAACTCCAAGTCGCTGGTCAGCTTGATGACGCTTTTGAATGAGAACGGGGGGTCGCTGTTGGGCCATGGCTGCTTAAGGCTGAGGTGTACGATTGTTTAGCAAAATAAAGGAGAGAAAGAGTTCATTTAGATGACAGATGTATGCAGTTATGTAGGTGTTTATTTGACATTTTCTACAATATCTTACTTTAACGGTCTCATGTCAGTCTGTGGCTCGATCACTTTATCCACAAACTTTCCGAAGCCAATAGTGTAGTCTTCTGACAGACTCCCCACCACAGAAGCTACATATAAGACATTCCAAATCAGTAACACAGCAACAACTTACTCAAAAATCATTACAACCCTTTAATAATACAAAATATGCTAACCTAGCTCCTTGCCCATCCTTTTCAAGTTGTCCAAATCGTCAGCCATGGAGTTGGAGAAGTCCATAAGAATATAAAGGTCCAGAGGACCTTTGTTTGGGGCAAACACTTCTACATCTACCAGTCTCTTCTCTCCTGGCAGAAAGGTCATGCTCATGCGCTGAGGAGACACTTGCGACTGCTGAAGCTTCATGTTGATTTGTTGATTCTGAGCCAGCAGAAAAAAAGAAAGTTCAGTAGTAATAACAATAATAATAATAATAATGGTAAAATGTATTTATAAAGCGCTTTTCAGGAGCTCAAAGACACTGTACATTTGTTAAAAAAGAAAGAAAGATCAAGACAGAGCAGTAAAAACAAACTCACAATCATTGAGACATTCCACACAGGTCATATAGACAACAACACATAAGCCACGCATAAACAGAACGCACATCATAATCATACATTAAAGCTCTTTTGAAGAGTCTTGAGTAGTGATTTGAATGTAGATGGGTAAGTGTGATCTTGAAGTGTGGGGAGTGAGTTCCAGAGGGAGGGGGCAGCTATGTAGAAGGCTCTGTCCCCCTAGGTTCGGTGCTTCGTTCTATTTGGGGGAGACAGGAGGTTGTGGTTGGAAAAATGGAGGCTACGGGAAGGAGTGTGATGGTATAGGAGAGCAGTGAGGTAGGAGGGGGCCTGGTGGTTTAGGGCTTAATGTGTGAGGAGCAGGATTTTAAATTGGATACAGTACGGGACAGGGAGCCAGTGGAGATTTTGCAGGACAGCGTTAATGTGAACACGGATCGGGTGCGGTGAGAAGTTCTGGATGTATTGGAGTTGGTCGAGGACTTTGGATGTTACTTTGGGGGGGTATAGATTACAGCAGTAACCAGTGGGACCAGAGAGTTTAAAAACCATATGTTTGAATGAGTCAACTGCAGGGATGGGAATGGCGGTTGTTTTAATGTCCTTCCTGTAATCAGCAGCAACACCAACTGCCCGCCAGACAGGGTTTGCTGATGTATGTGTACCCTGTGGGTGTGTAATGATTTTCTACTTTTAAAACCAAACAACAGATTTAAGAAGAAGGAGCATAGGAAACACTGGGGGAGAAATAAAGGTGACAAAGACTTACCTCTTCTATCTGCATACTGCTTTGAGCTGTGATTATTGCCGCAGCGCTGCAGCCTTGGGCAAGTATGTTCTGTTCCAGGTCACAGCGAGGGCCGGTATACATCTGAGCAAACAGGACATTTGATAAGTAACTTCTGCTTTTAACTTTAACTTAACTTCCCAAATTATCAGACAGAATTTATTTTTAATCATTCAAATTTTAATATGATCCTGAAGATTAAATGATGTCAGATGCTGTTGTGTAAAGAACTGTATTATTCAGACTGATGACGAAAAGACGATAAGATTAAAGCTCTAAATAGAGCTTGTGATTCAACCTTGGACTAACTACTTAGATTATGTAAAGAATTTTTTATCACAGCTGAACTTAGTGATTTCTATCCTCAGATGAAGACCCTGGTGAGGCAAGTTGCAACAAAAGAATATTGATGATTTATTACGCTGTTAGTCCTCTGCTGGTATTTGCAGTATAGGCTTGAGTAAACACTTCATGTCCAAATAGCGGAGGCAAAAATACAAATTTACATGTAGGATTACTTTTAGTAGGGTATTGATACTAGTGTTATAGTACTAGAAACCGGTCTTGGCTTCAAGACCACTTTTTTAAGGTCCCGGTCTTTACTCAGAATCAAAAGCATTTTACAGTCTAAGTGAGTGACGTGCCTGCTGCACACTAGATGATGATTTTTCATTGATATTTATGGTCTTGCTCTTGCCCTTGTCTCGCCCTGCCTTGGTCTTGGTATTGGTCTTGGTCTTGACTCGGTCTCTCCCTGACTCGGTCTTGGTCCTGACTTGGTCTCGATCCCTCAATGTCCTGGTCTTGTCTTGACTCAGTCTCTCCCTGACTTGGTCTTGGTCTTGTCTTGGTCTCAGAGCACTCTGGTCTCGGGAAGGTCTTGGTCTCAGTTAATGTGGTCTCATCTTGGTCTAGTGTGGTCTCAACTCTGAAGCAGGAGCTAAAAAGGTCCCTCTAAAAGAGTTCTAAGAACTAAAATAGTTCTGAGTTCCTGTGGTGCAAAATCAATAAAAAAGGGTGAGGGTTCCAACAGTTCCTTGAACTAAGAAAAAGTTCCTGCGGTCCTAAAACGACTAATGTCATCGCCTATGTCAACGCAGGTGATCTCATTACAGTCACGGACTCTGCCAGGTCTTAGCATGGACCCAGCACAGAGCGGTCGTGGCCCCACCTTGGAAACACTGTCATTACATACTAAAGACAGCACAACAACACCACAGAATAGAATCAGTTAATTGATCACTAGATTTGTACTCTTATTTACCCGCTCAAGGCTTCCATATAAAAAAGATTCTAATGCAAGTCCTCACAGATTTTATATAAAAATGAATATATTGTAATTAACACAATCTCCGTGAATTACCATCAACATAACGTGCTTTGACACAGTTCTCAGCTTCCATCTAAGCCTTACAATAAGACAAAACTCCTGTTGTGTTCTGCTCTCACCTCATCAGGGCAGTACGCACAGCCTATCGAAGTCTGCAGACATTCTGAGCAGGTCTTGCCCTTGGCGGCGTAGCAGTAGTTCACTGAGGGGTAGAGGTGGGAGTAGTGATAGAGAGAGGTTATAGAAAGCTATCATGTGAGGAAGAGTGAGAGCCACTGACAGGCAACAAAGTGAGAATCACAGCCATGAAACAGACCTAGAAAATACCTGTGGTAACGCTAAACAGACTTTGGCACATCATCTTAGTTTCTGCAGATTTTATACAAAATTAACCAAAAAACTTCCCAACAGTGATATGACTAAGTTTGGATTCAAAAATAAATAAAAAATTCCTTTAGGGTTTTACTGAACCTGCAAAATATTTGGGCCATATAAGGAATTTCATTGTAACAATACGGTATGATTATTATTTTAACTTTACCAATGACTGAACGAACCAACAAACAAAAGAATATATAACTAAATACCTAAATAAATAAAAGTCTAGAGATGTTGCTGCATGCTATTTTAGATGTTACCAGGCTAACGCCAAGCTATTCTGCATGGTGCAAAACATGCAGTTTCTGGGGACGTTAGAACAAACAATCCAAAGATGAAATCTGAGGCTCTTTCCCAGCAATATGTGGATTCATTTTTTTCATGCACAGCCAGTGAACAATTGAGCTTGACTCTTGCTAGCATGTCTCTTTTCTGTGTTGTGTTTTCGTTTGATTAGCATTTAGTTTAATTTGCAACTATTCACTCAAGTGTAGCTTTGTTGTAGGTCAGCTTTTTTTCTCTGGGGAGTAACTGATAGCTTGCACATATTTCATTTCAGAGCAGCTCTCCCAACACTGTGAACATGTCTGTACATTTGTGATAAAATCAAGTAATCCTTTAGTCAAATCATGACAGAAACAGTGACAACAAATTGTTTCACAATCTTCACAAGATGACATCTTTGAAATCATAACCCTTTTTTTCAAATTAATTTTAAAATTGAAAAAATATTCTATTCATAATAATGTGCATTAGAGATCATTCACAAATCATTCACAAAATAGTCAACTAATGGTTGAGTGTCAAAGTACCCTCTTTGATGGAGAGAAGTTTCTTTAAACAAAGGGCCTCATTCACCGACCGTTCTTAAGAACAAATTGTGTTCTGCAATACGAATTAGGAACTTTTTAAGAAGATTTTGGAATTCACCGATGTTTCCTTGTGTGGGATTTGTTCTTAGGTAAGAACAGAAGATCGGGCAAAATGATGGTTATTGTGTTTATTTTAAATCCACCGTTGTATAAATTTTATAGAGGATTACATTACAACATGTTGTTACATAATTAATACAATAATAAAAAAATATTTTATGATTATACAAATCCAAGTGGTCTTTTTTTCCCCCTGTGTAATCATTACTCACAATCTGAATAATGGTCCCTGCTCTCATGCCCTTTCATGGGCATTAGTGGGCGGTTACCTATGCTAACTGGAACAATAGCCACGCGCTTTCAACTTGTGAATATAAGGAAATAAGAACACAGCTTGAGAAAATTCTTCAGAAGATATTGGTGAATGAGGCCCATTAAATCGATAGCCAACAGCTATATTTAGAGCACTTCTTGCACTCAAAATCAAATATCACTTTCACTTTTCCTGAAGACTTGTAAGTTAGGACTCTGGGCTTCCTCACCTTCAGCATAACAGCAGGTCAATAAGAGGGCTAGAAGCCCAAGCCCCACTGAGACATGTAACGACCATCTCCCCATCTCCTTCCTGAAAAACAAAACACAAACAAAGACATTCACATATGCATACTTAAAGACAGCTAAACTTCAATGTTACAGAGAGAGAGAGAGAGAGAGAGAGAGAGAGAGGGAGTGGAGGAAAAAAGAGGAGAAAACATTTTTTTTTCGCCCTACAGTGAAATCTCTGCAGACGAAGGTGCTAAGGTGTAATTTGAACCACCTGTACTTTCCCTCAGACAAGTCCTGGAGAAAGTGAACAGGCCCAGACACACCCTCTACCTTCATTTCACTTTGTCAAAGAGTGTAGTTCAAAACAGATCAAAATGTTTTTTTCCAGGAAATAATAAAAAACATAATTCAGGCTTTTGAACAGTTTCCCAAAACATGTATCACTGTATCTTATTCTCAAGCAAACATTGACCATTCTCTGTGTAACTATAAACATAAATAAAGATATACATTCAATTTTAAAAAAAAGGGTGTTTTCATCCAAACAACAACTTCACAGCTAGCATGGTATCCTGTCATGCTCATTTACCTACTTCTGGTTTCAAGAAATATTTACTGCCTTCAAAAACATACACTGAAGGTAAACAGGAATGTATTTGTCTAATAACAAAGTTTCCAGGCGTTGTCTCTGAAACTGATAACCTGTCGAGAAATAAGAAAGAGACATGCAGCTCTGTGAGCTCTGACTTTGACTTTCTGTAAAGCCCCCAACCACACTTCCTTTTTTCATCCTTTTTATTAGCAAACATTTTTGGCACTTTTGATTGTGTTGTGTATGACCCCTGATAGCAACACAACAGTTTAATATATATTCTGCTATTGTACTCTTACAATCAAAGAAAACATCATAAACTGAGCAGGCAGAAAAGCTCACCGGTCTATAAAGCAGCCAGAGCCATAAAGTCTGAAATATATTGCCTTCCTCAGAAAAACGCAATGTTTTGAATCTCCTTCCTTCTTCACTCATGTATCTCCTGATCCATGATATTAAACAGCTCTTAAAAGGTTTCAACATGTTTTTTTGCCTTGTTGTTAATTCCTGTCTTCATTCAAACATTTTTAATTAAGCTTCGTTTCCACCAAGCCGTCTGTTTTAGTTTGGTACGGTACGGTTCAGTATAGAGCTGTACGGCTCAGTACGGATAACCCAGAACATGCTTGTGTTTCCACCCTAACGTAATGAGGGGAAGGGGGGGGGGGGCACAGGAAGTGACAATTCTTTCGACCAATCAATGGACTGCAGTGTGTCTAGCTCCACCCTCTAAGGTCGGATCAGTCCGCTTGGCAACCCAAAAAAAGGGTAGCAAAAAAGTAGGATGGTACGGATCTGTTATTGTGGCACCGACTTTTGACAATGGAAATGCCAATAAATGAGAACCGAACCGTACCGAACTGAATCATTGGTGGAATCGGGGCTTAAAGCTCCTGTTAGGAACCTTCTGTTTGTGTTGGTTTTGGCGCCCCCTGTGGACAAAGTGTAACGTTAATCTCTTCGCTGACCTAGTCCAGTACATGTGTAAGTAGTATTTTGTGGCAGGGGGAAAGAGTTCATTTTTATAATTTTAAATGTACAACATGCCACTCACAATTAATCTTTGGTGTGGAAAAATCTTTAAAAGTTTGTTTTAGCAACGTTATGTTATGCGCTTTGTGGGACACTTACGGAGGTGACAGGCGTATAAAACAACTGTATGGAAATAACCAATCCTCTCTCAGATCATCTAATTGGCTAATTTGGGTCATATAAAGGCACCATTATTCATTTCATTCTGTTTCATAACCAGATAAAAACTCCTCACAGGGGCTTCAACATTCAATTTACTAATATAACTAATTTCTCGACATACTATAAAGAGAAAGTGGAGACTTTATCAAACTTGATAGAAGACGCCCAAGAGGACAACCAAGTCTGGGTGGGGCCTGAAAACATGCTGTGTTGGCTCTCCATAATAAAACTATTTTTAATAATTTTATGCGGGAATGTTGGACGGAGAACAATCTGATCTACAGGAAGCCACAAAAAAAAGATGTCAACAACAGACAGGAGGTGGAGAGTGAACAAAAAGGCCATTATGTGATATGAAATGTCTCGGTAATTGTCTCAGTGGGCAGAAAAGTGAACTCTGTCAGCTTCACGGATACAAAAAAAATGCCCCTGAATCAAATGATGATTTGTGCTCTGCAGATTTACAACGTCAAGAAGGAATTTCTCCTCGAGGCGAGAGAATGACCTGTCCAAGTTAAAAACACAGTCTGAAAACACATGGGAAAGGCACCTTAGCACCCTGTTGTGAACTTGAGCAGCTTACAGGTGTGTGTGCATGAGGTGTCACATAAATCACTGACTATGAGAGGGAGAAACAGAACAGACCAGCTCCTATTCTACACACTCGGCCATCAGTGAGTACGAGCTGAGCACAGAAGAGGCACTTTCCTTCTGCTCAGACAGAATCAAAGGCGCAGAGGCGTTTATTTGACACTAACAATAAAGTGGGAGACACAAATTACAGCTTCCAAGAGGCAGAAAATAGAACTGAGTCAGTCATTCAATGTCTCTGTGGCACATAATAGATGGGACATTTTTTTTCTAAGTTCAAAGCTGTGGTTGTTGTCTCTTCAGACAACAAAAATCATGCCAGGAGAACATACCGCCGCTGGGTGTGGGCCTGACCCCCTCATGACATCACCAGTAAGAGGTTAGGTGGGTTTTCATTTACAGGCTCAGGGGTCATGCTAGGAGACCTGCCTTTGACAGTAGGCTAAATCACAGACACACACACCTGGAAAACCCCCGTCTTTGAAGCTATCAATGCATTCCACATTTTAAAAAAAACACACACAAACCAAACTAACACAGCAGGTCTTTAGGGTCAATGTGACAGAAAAACCAAACCTGCTGACATGAACCCAGGGCGTTCTCTCTCGCTCTGTCCTGTTTGTTCTGATCCACTTTTCTCCGGTCTTGCATTGTAATCTTTGGTCTCATGTGAGCAATCATGCAGAAAATAACCACTTTTTAAAAAGATCCAAAGAAATTGAGCACTCAGCTATAATCTGCAAATCTGTGGAGATCTCTGCTTTCAGTCTTGCAGTCTTGCACTTATAAAGCACATGGCAACATAACGTTACATAATGCACACTTTACTGTCCCTCACCTTGCCATAAAGTGACAAAAAAATGAACAAGTCGAGTAATCCATATGTTTTCAAGGCTGAGCAGAAGAACACAATGCAGGTGAAAACAATGGCGCTATTAGGAAACGTATGACTGAAAACAAAGAGATTACTGATCAAACAAACCTCTTACTGTGCCCTCGCCCAGTCCGAGTCCAAAAGTCCAACAATAAATGAGGAAAAAAAAACACAATTCCTTTTTGTTTTGTCTGACCCAAGAGCTTAGAAAAAGTTTGTATCCACCTGTAAAAAAAAAAAAAAGAACAAAAAAACTTCTTTAAGTTCTCGTGTCCAAGAAAAAAAGTTCCAAAAAGAAGAGATAACAGACTTATAACTGTCTCACTGTTTTTCCTTCCTGTACAGTCTGGTCCGGTCAAAGATTTACTGATATGCCCTCAAACTCACTTGAGTCGAGTGTGTGTGTGTGTATGTGTGTGTGTATGTGTGTGGCTCCGCGTGTGTTATTAAGTGTGTGCTGGAGAAAGACACAAGAGACAGTGAGAGTCGAGCGACTGAGTGAAAACGACTCAGTGTGCTGTGACTTGATCCCTCCTTTACCCTCTGCCCACACACACACCCACACATAATCTAACACACACTCTTACTCACACTCCCCTTCCCTATCCAGGTGAGTAGCTGGAACAGACAGGGTTAACTCCCTTCCTGTGTCTTCCCCACCCTGTTAGAAGTTAAAAGCTCCACACCTCAGTGTGTCAATGCAGCCCGCCGCATTCCACCCAACAGGAGTTCACCTGTGTGGGCTTGAGAGTGGGGAGTCCGGCCCCTCCCTCCATGGCCTCCTCCCAGGCTCTTGGGAGTGGCGCACAGAGCAGAACACTGCCTGCAGGCTATGGGAAACAGCTTTGTGACTCTTGTGTTTACACAATCGTGTGCTCATACTCGTGGGCACATTTTCTACCTCGTCAAATATTAGATTTGAACATTTGGATTGCCACATAGTACATATTCTCCCTTTTCTGGATGTAAAACAACTTCCTTAGCTCTCTTAAAGATGCATAGTTCCAGTATAAGTGTTTATGAGCATATCTTTTTCTTTTTCTATAGCCTTTCACAATTTTACCAACGCTTACATGAACTAGATTGTGGAGACAAACTGAAGCAACAAATGTTTTCAAATTGGGCCATATCAGTATATTTTTCTTTTAGATTACTCTTTAAGACCCCGCTTGTTTTGCAGATGAAAGCTCTTTTAGATCCCCTCTGGGCTTTATTCTTTGAAACAAGCTGAGACATCTTAACCTGCACGGTTCAGTCAAGGGAATGATTGCAGTCATGCTAACAAAAAACAAAAGTGTTGATAGGATGTGGGGGGGGGATATATATAAAGTTAGGTATTTTGCACACCTGACCATAATTATGCAGAAATCAATTTTTAGACCATTAAGGGACCATGCAACAACTTTAACAGTTCAAATAAAAGATGCACTAATTGTGAAAATCGGGGCTGATACTAATATGTAATGTAACAAGTATCCGATTGCCCAATCTATTTGTTTTTTTCATTGCTTCTTTGTAATTCTTTGTGTCTGTTTTTCTACATGGGCTATCAGATTGAATATATTTAAATTGTTGTTAGCAGTCCCCTCTCTTGAACTGTCAAAGAAAGATGTCTGATGGATGGCATGTCGCTGATCTTTCTCAGAGGCAGTGTCAGACTCCCAAACAGACATTTGTTTTCATGTTTGACCATGAAAACTAATCACGTGTGCACCAGGCACCTGTTGTTCTCTTACATCACGCCAAAGTTTGTCCCACAGGTGAAATCAGCAGTTCGGTAAATGAGCTTACAAGCGTTAAATTGATGTGACACATAGATGCATTATAGCCTCGGTGCATGCTGCATTATTTACCAATGGGCTGTTAACAGGGCAAACACTGATGTTCAACTGATACAGCTGTGTATCACTAGTTGTTAAGGTGAATGCATTACCAAACTGTGGCTCATTTACAGATCCAGAGCTACATGAGCATGATATAATATGTTCAGCAGATAGTTGTCATCTTAGTCCGTCTGATTTCTGGTGATTGGCAGGTAGTATGCAGTGGGTCTGTTGAGCATGTTTGCAGACAACAGCTACCGGCAGCCAATGAAAACGATGATGGTGAGACGGTGAGACTGAATCAAAATAGTAAAGTTGTGGACATCCAAACCAAATCAATCAGTAAGAGAGTGAAACAACAACATCGAACTACATCTGCCTAACTCAAAACATATAACCGTCATGTTTTGCATAGCTGGTTGACATGTTGGGAAATAATAAAATAACTAGCAGTTTAGAGGACAGCCTCTAAGGGTCAGTTTTTATATGGAAAGCTTTTTTCAAAATGCACTCACTTTATCACCAACTCATATTCTACTAAAACTGGTTTTGATCAGCTACCAGGAGTCTTTATCCTTAAATCACAGCAGTATAAACTTTATTCCAGAACTGATAGTTTAAGAAATCGGTCTATGTCATACCAAGCGGCCGCTTTAGGTTTTGAAGAATTAAGCCAATTCAGGAGTGAAAAAAGTGGCAAGTGCAGTGACTTGAGTGTCCACTTGAGGCTGGCTGTAGAAGCTAAGGAATCCCCATTAGGTTTTCTATTAAAATGCCAGGTGAGCACATTGTAGCTGTTTGTCAGGGGGCTTAAAGCTCTACTCCACCTCTTCTATATTGATCGAAAGTTAGGTTGAGATAGAATCTCCAATATGGCTTCAAAACACCATTTTAGAAACCAATGGCTGACGTCGGTCACAGAGACCATGTCCATGTTTATAAAGTCTATAGTATAATTTTGTACACTTAAATATATGACATAACTCCAAGTGACTTGCTGTTGTAGATGGAAAAGTGCTTCTCAAAGGAAATGACACAAAGCTCATCCTGTACCAGCATTCCTATTTCTGAATCACTTTCATAGCAGCAGCGTTTAAGTGTTGAATCATTTGAGGATTTCCTCAGACATTGATATTTCAAAACATCCTAATGGATCTTCATCAGTGAAAAAAAGGAAGACTTTTTTTGTCTTTAAGTCAAATTCCAGGGGGGAAAGTTTGTTCAAAAAATCGCAATAAACATGAAGGAGATCATTGTTACTCCTGTGTATTTAAGTGGGATTGTGTTTATCTGTCTGTTTGCACCTAATCAGACCATCTAATGTATCAACCTCATATTTAATGTGTATATTTATGCCTCTATGCTCAACAAGCTGTGGTGTTTATAATCTTTGAATACCTGTTTGTAGTAGTATAGTATTCCAACATCAAAATAGTTGTTCCATAAATTGATATATCGATTAAAAAAATCAAATGTTCATCACACGCCTCATAAATAGACTTATATAGAGTCAGGTTAGTAGCCATGGGCAACCTGTGACAGAAAATGTGGGATTCAAGGAGTTAACATGACTCAGAAGAGAGAAAACAGCCTTTCCTCTTCACTGTACACACCAAACTGGGCAGTCTGAAAAGGGACAGACAGTCGTGCTCCTAGCAACCAGATCGAGTTTGACACAATGGCTAACTTCTTCCCAGAGGAACAAAAAAAAACCTCTGCAGAATCAACTTGTCCTCCCTCCCTGCTGTCTTGGCTCACACTTTGGCAGTGATGCCAGTCTAAACATGGACGAGGAGGGACTGGCCCAAGGAGTGTATCAGTTTGCAGATTTGTGATAGGATTACTCAAGTGAAAAAAAAAAACACGATTTGAAAAGTAAATAAACAGAAACTTCGAGGAGATAATGGAAAGATGCACACATAAATGTTCACTGTAAATGAGGAAAAGATAACGAAACATCTTACCTGGAGGAAGCAGGGGTTCCTGCACCCTGCTGAACAATATTAGTTTGAAAAAAATGTAATCTGCAGAGATATGCGATACTGAAACTATGAAAGCCCTGGTTGAATTAAGCTCATGTTTTTAAGCATGATTTAAAACTGGTCTGTATGTATTCAACCTTTTAACTGTATGGGTAATAGCAGTAAGTTAGTAAAATGTGGGTGGCCTAGTCTAATTAGTCCCAGAGTAACTGAGGGAAACTTGATAAAAGGTATAATTGTCCCCAGTCTTCCCCATGAGACCTCTGTGGCTTTACTCTATTACTGTCAACACTCAGGGAACTATACTCATGCCTACATATAATGCAGAAGGTAACATTTATGTCCAGTTAATGTGAATCTTTCCACTAAAACACAGAAGCATATTCTTTTTTTTTACAAAGGACAATTAGGCAGCGTCACAGCTGCTGCATCTTTTGCATTTATCTCATCAATGATTTCTCATTTCAAACATACAAAATGTTGCTAAAGGCGTTACTTACTGTGAACGGGATACTGCCGTGGTGACCTGCACTCATTAGCAAAACAAGACAAGAGTAACCTATCACTTCCAAACGGGCTGAGAGGAAAACAAAAAACAGATTAATTGCACAAGTTTATGAAAACTTTAGGAAAGCTCTACACGAATGTTTCCCCACTTTCAACTCTCTATTGGCACTTCAGACTGAGTCCAGTCTGTGCCCACCTCCTCGCCAATTTACATGACAAAAACTGCTCTTTTTGGATCAGTGAGTTCATTCAGTGCATAATGGCGTCACTCCTTTTTTTTTCTTCCCATCCAATAAATCTGCAGCAGTGATGCAGACTACAGCACAGAGGACACCGGCGACATGACATGTGTACAGTGACGTGTTTTTGAGTCAAATACAGTAAAAAAATAAAACAAGGTAACCTCGTAAAGGGCCGAACAACAAAAGTTTACTATTTATAGCAAACTACCTATAAAATGTTAAATTGAACGACAGGGATAGGCTAATGTAAAGTGTTAATTGAGCAAGAAATGGTTGCGTACGATAATACATCTGTATATAAAACTCGCCTGTAGTAGCCTATCCCTACAATTTTACTTATATTATAATTATAGTATTCTTTGCTAACAATATCTAAGTATAATTAAATAAACTATAGCCTATCACATAGGTTAATAGTGACTTAGGCCTATACCAAACCGACATAACAACCTGCAGGTATAATTTATAAAAGCCTATCTTCATATTTAAACACCCTCTGACTCTTACTTTGTTGCTACAGAGGACGGAAGGAGAGTTGGAAGAGGGGAAAGTTGTGACCTGTTCAGTACCAGCTTGTACATTGGGTGTGTCACACACGTATTCACACACACACACACACACACACACACACACACACACACACACACACACACACACACACACACACACACACACACACCTGCAGCGATGAAATGCTCGCGAGAGTGAATCATCCTGATAACAGTCCTTCAAGGACATCCTGAGTCTGTTGTACACAGTTTAATCATAATTCACACCCTAAATAACCCACATGGTGTTTTATATTTCGACTGCAGCTGTTACACTTCAATGTTTAGATATAAATGTGTTAAATATTGAACATTATAATAGTTTAGGATACATGCAATAGCTTCAACTGGCTACTTTTCAGTGTACTAACTTTTGGTACACTGAAAATAAACACGGAAAAAAGACAAGATTACTTTTACAAGTTACCACTTTGTGAGGCAACAACCTCTTAAGTAGAATGGCTTACATTTCCATCCTCAAAGTTACCAGCTGGTAGACTGCTTATTCTGCAATAATAAGTGTAGCCAAGTGTGAATGCCACCTAAGCATGACATGTGAGACAGATGTCTCAAAGAGGGAGTGCAGAAACATGTCGGGATACAAGTAGAATGTGAGCATTTGTTCTTTGTACTGTACCAAATGCTACTGTAATGGCTCAGTGGCCAAATGTTGGTGTGATTCAACTGAATGTCTCAGGGGTAATTATGCCACAAACTGTCCTCTAAACCTTGAGTCAAGTTTTGTTGTGTCTTTCATTATACGCAGGTCTTACTCGAAGTTGAATGGTAAATGGTAAATGGACTTGAGCTTGTATGGCAGCACTCAAAGCACTTTTACACTGCAGGTCACACACTGATGACAGAGGCTGCTATGTACTGAGACCATCAGAAGTAACTAATCCCATTCATGTGCATTTATACCCCGCAGAGGAAGCAGCGGGAGCAATTGGGGGTTAAATGTCTTACCCAACTGAGCCACAGCCTGGATCAGTTTTGCCACATGTTCTTCTCTAAATAGACAAACATAAATAGAAATACAGTTTTTAATTGTGAACATTTAAAAAGATTTCAAATCAAAGCTAGCATTCCAAGTGAAGCTATTATTTTTTTTGTAATCAATCATTTCTTGCTTTATTATTGTAGTGAATACAGAGTAATGTTCACATAAACACAACCAGAAAACACAGAAATCCGCATTGCATATTTGCTTTGTTTAGTTTGAAGGCTGCACCCAAATGTAACATCTTAAAGCATGAAAGGTTGTGAAAAATATTTGCAGCAAGAAACAGTACACAAGCAGGAATTTTTTTAACAACTGTTTCTACTTGGCTTCTTGTCAAAGGGAAACTTTGGCCTACTTGCACTCATCCCTTTACTGCCTCAGAAATACACCAACCTGGTAATGCACCCCAGATAGATGTCAGCTGTGAAGACTGAGGTGAGGAAGAGCACAAGTCACAACTACATCAACTACATCTGGAGCACACAGGCATGCATTCCCAAAAAAGAAAACACAGAAGCTCTGCGTGTGTTTTGTGGGAGATAGCAAGAGAGCCAAAGAGAGTTCTCAGTTGTGATTCAGGCCAGTGCCTGCAATCAAGAGTTAGTTATTTTATTTGGAAATGAAAGGACACTCATTTAATTTCACACGAAGAGGTTAGGATTTATGAATTAGGCAAAAGAATAAAGATAGGGAGCAATGAAGTTCCACCCACACCTGAGGAAAAACATCATTTACCATTGACTTTGAATAGCATAATAAAAGGTGTTCCCCTTGTCACTTTCATCTGCTAAAAACAAACTAAAAAACATTATTTGGCCACATTATATGTAGTAGAATCATTTCTCCCTGAAACAAAGTTAGGGAAAGGGCTTGTGGACAGACATGAGTTTGTCAATATCTCAGTCAGAGAGAGCGCTGCTGACATTTTTATGTTTTAAGCAAAGGCCAAGCCATTACCGGTAAATACGATTTTCAGCCTTTGAATGCAATTGTTCCCCCTTAGGTTGATGTGGTTTCGAGAATACGTCTCTATAAAAACCCTTTTTTTCCTTTGTCTTTACCTCAACTGGGTTTCCACCATCTTGCATTTGCCCATCATCAACTTCATGCTGGGAGTGGGACGTGTGGATAATGAAGCTTTTGTTAGACTTTTTGAGGCATGCATGTGTAAAAAAAACAAAAAACGCTCAAGACGTGCTCGGTGTGTGTGTGTGTGTGTGTGTGTGTGTGTGTGTGTGTGGGTTCTGGAAGTGAAATGACTTGACAGTAATACAACTGAAAAGGAAACATCTGATTCATTTATTCCTTACGATCAATACAATATGTACAAGTGTAAAAAAACTTACCGTAGCAATGTTTACATACCAATGAAGAAAAAAAGGCTGACAAAAATGATGAACACATCAAGATACTACACATAACTGCTGCAGGAGTCACGGAGTACTGCACCAGAGCTATGCATAGAAAAATAAACTGATATCTCTAACATGTCTATTCAGAACCATTTTCCTTATTCAACCATTGTCATACTCTTGTTCTGCTTCATTGTTTCAGACATAAGAACTGCTGCCAACGAAACAAAATTGAATGACATACAGTAAGTGTTTCGTCTGTGTGGGACTTTTATGCATCTGATTTTCAGAGGAGTATTTCTACAAACTGAGAATTTGGCTTTAGTGACCAGCTGGGATTGTCACCATCAACCCCCTAATAATCAGTAAAGCTATGCATGTAATAGTGCAGATACGACCCAGGAGCAGAAAAAAGGCAGTTTTAGAAAAAGTCCATTTGTACCAGAGGTCATCTGTAGATCTTTTTTGAACATCCAATGAGTGTCCATCGCTTCCACTGTCCTCTCCTTACATATGAAATGAGCATAGGACAACACCAGAGGTCATTTTCCTGCTCATTCTGTGCATTCACTGTTTTGACTTTTTGAGGATCGTCCCCACCGCAGAGATGACAGTAGTCTTGGTGCCGCTCGCTGTGGTTGTCACGGAGACGACGGCAGGCAGGGTTCCAGACGTGGTGATGAGGGTGGGCTGGGCGAGGGTCACAGGGATTGCAGAATCCCACTTGCTTTTTCTCTTCTGAGCTTCTGCTGAGCAGAGTAAACAAAGAAGTGAGTGAGTGAGTGCAGGGTTTAACATCAGCTGCACACGCGGGGCTGCAAAGCTCTAAGCTCTGAAGAGTGATGTTTTCAGCCGTGCATGCCAGTAAGTACACGCATTGTGGTAAGAATGTAACACTCGACCAAAAAGAAGCAGTGAAGAAGACTGCTGCCCAGCAAATATGGATTTATACCAAGTAGTACAATAAAAATAAAGTATTTTAATTAATTTGCAAAGAGAGAAAGAAAGACATGCTATTAACTTGTTTCTGAGATTTAAAAGGATAAAAATATGAGCTCATTTAATTACAAACCTGTCAAGAAATGGAAATTAAATTGCTGTAATCATCTCTCTGTCAGAGTGATCGCTTGATGGCATGCCAAAACATAAGTTTCTGTTTTACTTGAGGCTCTTTTTATTTTAAATATGACAGGGTTCATATCTATAGAGCACCAACGTTCAAGTGTAAAATTTGAAAAAAATATGATATTTATTAGGGATGCCTTGCTTAAGGGCACCTTGGCAGTGCTAAGGAAGTGAACTGGCACCTCTCCAGCTACCAGACCAAGTAACCATGAAAGAAACTTCGGTATTGGAATCGGCTTTTTTTCCCCAAAGATCGGTATCAACATCGGCCCTGATTTTTCCAACTGGTGCATCTCTAATATTTATGAGACATCAGGGTGGGATTCTTATGATATCATATGATGGACGTGATGCAGGATTTAGGGTTTTATAGGATTCCATCATTTAAAAAATATATATTTTAATTCCTGCACTATTTGTTTTGTGCAAGATATGTTTTTATGCCCGCTTATAGATGACGATTTGACAAACCATCTAGAAAAGTTGAGTTTCTAACATTTTATCAACATAATCGATGCCGTTACGTTTATGTTGTTCACAAAGCAATAAAGCAGCGACAGAATAGCAGAGCTTAATCTTATAAACTGAGATGGAGGCAGCAAAGGGTTAAAGACAACATGGAGGATAACACGATAGCAGCTCTGATGCTCTCTGCTTCAGTGATGCCTGTCAAAACCACAGCCGACCAAAAGGCAGTGCCACCGTCCACCGTGATTGACTCATTTGCTGGTAGTGATGTCAGCAGATGGGGTTCTTATTAAACTGAACATGACCAGGGGTGGACATTTGCGCTTTCTCCGATATTGTTGATATCAGATGTTTTCAAGAGATACACGACTAAAACAAGGCATCAAATCATGCCTCTTACAGGTGAAACATCCGACTCCTGTTTGCTGACACCGGAGTTTAAAAGGACCCTGAAGTGTCCAAAAAAAAAAAGTTGATCGTTTAATACTTTGTATCATAAAGCTTAATTTCATTCGTCGAGAGGAATCAGCGCTCATCTAAAGTGAGATTCGTTCTGTTTAAAAGGCGATGTCAGAGTTTAAGTGCACCAAACAACTTTGAAGAAATAATAATAATAATAATGATAACAGATCTAATCCAAACAAGAGTTTTTGGTGAATAAGTCCTTAGCAGAGTGCTGCTTATTCAGCAGTGGTCCTTCATGTTATGGAGACTGATTACCTGAATGACTGTTGACATGACTGTTTGATGATTATGCAGAAGTTTATTCTTATTTGACAAAAGTCTGTTCTACATTGTTATTTCAGGTCATTCAAAGTGTTTCATAGATTAAGGAACTATGTATTTGTATTCTTTGAGGATAACAGATTATAATCAATAGTTTGAAGAGGGAAGAATCTTTTGATGTATCTATTAGTCTCGGTCTTGTCTCGGAATTGAAAGCATTTTACTCGGCCTTGTAGCGATATTATAAATTACTTTTTGGGGCCAAAAGAATAAACATTCAATGCGACAACAATCAGTGAAAAATCTGAACTGTGAGATTTGTGATCCGAGTGGGAAGCCTAAGTTTGATGTCTTTTGTTCCAACCGAACAACACTGACATGGATGTTTTTTATTGAAGTGTATTAAAAATGATGACCATGACAATGTATTTGGCAAGTTGAAAGGAGCTGAAAATGTGAGGTGGATGTTTACCTGTGGCGGCGGTGGCGGCGCTGCTTGTGGTGGAGGCTGCTGTGCTGGAGGGGTTGGTGCCCTTCTTTGTCCCAGTGACAAACTCAATCTGTGAAACACACAGCATATTAGAGCGATGGCGTTATTCCTGGTGCCGTTTGGCGTGTAACTGTTTTAGTTCATGGGGCCGCATTACTCGTCGAGAACATTACGCTCAGTGAATGAAGGCCGGCTCGTCGTACTTGCAGTCTCTAAATGTACTATGGGAGGTAGAGCCTTCAGTTATCAGGCTCCTCTCCTCTTGAATCATCTACCAGTCAGGTTCCGGGACGCACACACACTCTGTGCTTTTATTTTAGAATAGACCTTAAACGTTCCTTTTCGATAAATCTTATAGTTAGGGCTGGCGCTGGTGTAAACCGGCTCCTAGTTATGCTGCTATAGGCTTAGACTGCCGGGGTAACTGGCACCTTGAACTTCTCTCTCTCTGTGCATCCACATCCTACTGTATGTCACTATGTGTAACTCTTAGTAACTAACTAACATATATTCCAGGGAGCCCCTGAGCTCTCATGTCTTATAGGTTTTTTGGGATCTTTGGTGGGGGTGTCCTGCTGCTATGGACCCCCCTCCTCTCTGTTTACCCCTTTTTCCTGCCTCTATCCCATTTTTTAAGCTGGCACAGTTTCAGCAGATACCTGTCTGTCATGAGCCTGGTTGGTTTTGCCAGATTTCTGCCTCTGACATTTTTTTTCTCACCACTGTAACTAAATGTTACTTAGTGCTCATGATGTATTAAAGGCTGGGTCTTTGTAATATAACAATAAGTAGGGTCTTTAACCTGCTTTTTGTAAAGCGTCTGGAGATAACATTTGTTATGAAATGGTACTATACAACTTAAGATTGATTGATTGATCCACTTCCATACAGTGTTTGTCAGTGGCGAGAAGAATGTCATTCACACCGTCTGACTGGTTTCATTTTCTCATCTTGTGTTAGCTCGACTGTGGCTTGAATACCACGGCCTACATCACACAGCAGAGAGTATCAGAGCAGCTCATATAAAAGTACATGTCCTTTCAAGTCCAGTTCCTAGCTTAGATGCAGCTGTAGGAATGAAACGTGCATCACCTCTGAAAGATAATACAAATGGAAACGAAAGAGACGCTCAGGTGTTTTTAGGTGAACTTCCAGAGTGGACTTGTATTTACATGGAAACCACCTGAAAAGCATAAATAGGGAAGGGTGAACCTAGAGATGTGGATCTCTGCCTGTGTCTGATTAAGGATATAAAGTACAAATTAACTGCAGCTGGTGGAGACTTGCCCCTGACGCAGACAGAGAGGAGAGCTAACTCCTGAGTAATCCTCCTTTTTGTTGTTGTTGGACTCACCTTCGTCCGCTCCTTCTTGGCTTTCTCCAGTTTATCCATCTCCACCTTCTGGGCTTTGGCTGGACAAAGAAGACATACATTTGTGTTGGGTTCTTATCTACTCAAGAAGCAGAGCAGGGTTTTTTTTTTTGGTACAACTACCAAGGTGCACGGAGAGTGAAAGGCTTGAAGAGGTCAAAAGGCTCCAGCAACACTTCTTCAGGGTCATGAAGGCCACAAGCTGAAGTTCGCTGAGCTAGAGTTAATGAAGATGATCTTCATACTACAAGTGTCGTTGGAGCTTTTTGAGATCTTCTCTACTCACACAGAGCTGTGAAAAGGTGACGGAACTTACCAAGACCTTCATAGTACGAGTCTTCTGACCAGCCATGAGGATCGAACATATCTTTTGGGTAGTTTGTTCCTAGTTCATCAATCCCACAGAACTGAATGAGCTTCTCGTAAATGCTAAAAAAAAACAAAAAACAAACAAAGTCTTTTAGGGAATTAAAAAAAAAAACATTTTTAAGATTATAAATCATCATGTTGTCTGTTGCAAAAACTAAATTAATTTAGAAGGCGAAACACATTTGATATAAATACTAACCTAATATTAAAACATACCCTAAGATAAGAGTAAGAAAACAAAAAAAAGTATGTTGATCTCCTGCATAATCATCCTGCATTGATCCCCTCTGATAAACTTGCTCCATGGTCAATCAAACATTTTGTTCCTGTAATTATGTAAATCTGTTGTTTTGTGAAAACATGATCTGGTTTGATGCACTGGGAGAACTCCATGTGTTTGGCTGGTTTGCTTGCTTACTCCAGCTGAGCTGCATACCTGGGGTTTCTGAATTCCTTCTTTTTCTGTATGTGGTTGTTTGTGTCAAAATCACCATGGAGCTTCCTCTCGTACAGCTTGTGGATCTTGTCCTGTTACAAAACAAACAAACAAACGAGGGATGTGAACATCTCTCACTGCATGACACCTCAGCTTCGACTCAGCTTCCTCCTGCATTTGGGAGGCAATTCTGCCTAAATGATCAAATAAACACAACCCACATGTGATCTACCCTCTCTCAAGCAAGGGTCGATGTGAATGGACCTGTTGTATTTTAAGTTTGTGATTCCCTCAGGAAATATTTGACAACCAGGTTCAACTGAGCCACAAAGAGCTGGCAGGTTTAGCCTGGACACCAGCGGTGAAAAATGGAGGCTAACCTTGAACAAGATGGGAAAAGGAAAAGCTTAAAAAAAGATATCTCTCAAAACACAAAGCGTTCTGATCTAACAGATCTATTGGCTCTATCTTATTCCCCAACTCTGCAATTTTTTAGCTAGCTTTCCCTAGCCGCGAGCATCCAAATGACTACATCCTGCATTTTGTCTACTGTATACGGAAGCATCGTCAAATAGGGCTGGGCGATAAAATCGTTTTTTTTCAATAAATCATATTTGGGGTTAATCAAATATGAAACTGTAGTTTAATCTGTTGCTCCCCTTGGGGTCTTATAGTTCACTTCCTCCCCCCTTGTTTACTTCCTACAAAGTGACCGGGTGGCCCCAGGTATGTGACACCCAGCTGCAAGTATTTTGCTGACTTCTGTACTTTTGCTGGACCCAGGAACTTCTAGTGCACTTTTAAAGACAAGTTTACAGATTGACCTTTAACCCCAAAAAATAAAATTCAGATCAGATCGGACATATGGCTGCAGCTGGGGATCGAACCCGCCACTTTCCGGTTAAGGGACTACTGACTCTACCAACTGAGCGACAGCCCCCCATTATGACAGTCCGAGCCATGGTTATGGTCTGCACCTGATTGCAAACTTGTCATAAAGCGGGTTGACAAATGGTGAAATCCCAGCAATCAGGCCGTTGAAACATATTCTTCTGCATATTCACACATATCTGTCCTCCCTCGTGACCTCAGGGTTGGAATATCCAGGCTTCTGGTGAAGGTGAATCATTATTTGCTCATCTGATAGATGGGGGGAGTGTTCGCCCGGAGGGGATACTTGCTTAACTGTTCACTTGCTAAGTCAGGTGTGTGTGTGTCCTGACCTGCCTCAGCTCCACACAGAGCAAACCAGGTTGCAGTTAGACGCAGCAAGAAGTAAGGCGGGAAGAGAGCAGTGCTGGTGATACTAAATTGATAGGAGATGACACTGTGTGCCGGTTTAATTATAGGGGGGAGTCAAAGAATTTACGCAGCCACCAGAGTTTATTTCTAACCCCAGAGAGAGCGAGAGAAATTGTTCACTTGGCGAGGAGAGCAGGTTATTTTGAATCAACACCAAGATGAAAGGTCCCAGAATGAGGTAGCGTTTAGCACCAAACATTCCTTCAAACTTGAACTCTAGATATTGATTTCCTTAACTCTAACCATCGAACATTATGCCAAAGGGACGAGTGCAGACAGTGTGTCTGCTTATGAAACCAACAGTGGGACAATTCATAATAAACTTTTACTACCTAGAAAGTGTTGATCAGACATGCTTAAACACACAGGGCACAAGGATCATTTAACCCCCCCCCGACTTTACCACAACGCCCCTCCTCTGCTCTGATTAGTAGCTGCACGGATGACAGTGAAATAAAAACGTCTTGCACAAAATGGCAGTTGCTGTACTTTGTTGAAATAAACTGCCCTGCATTCACGTTCAACACAGATGATCCCACATCCTAAATTGAAGGATACAGGAAAATATGATGCAACGTGGAAGATGTGTTGTATTTATTACAGAGGTCAGCATAGAATAGGGACGGGCATTTTCAGTTATATCAATAATTACCGTAAAATCCGGTGTATAAGACAAAGTTTTAAAACCCATTTGTTCTTAAAAGTTGGCTGGGTCTTATACACTGGTGCGACCAATATACCAGTATAAAATGTTGACACATGCACCGCCATTACTGGGGGTGCAGAAGACACCAAACTCTGCACGCATCCTCACAGGATCACATATAAAAAAAGACAGCGACACAGACCAGTCTCGTATCTTTTCTTCCTCGCGAGGTCATAATCATGCACTTACAGAAAACAGTGGGATATTCTGTAAAAACAAACTTTGTGGAGTGCTTTTTTCATTGAGAGTCCTATATTCAATTTTAAAGAGTGAACAGCGGAGGTGGGCAGAGAGCTCGGGGGGGGGGGGGGGGGGGGGTCTGTGCTTCATAACTTTCACTGCCTTCTGATTGAATGTAATGCTGAGCAGTGGGTTGAACTATTGTAGCCAGCGCTGTAACGCAAACATGCGAGGTACCCCTGAAGCTAAACTTGATTTGGCTCTTCTTTCTTCTTTTTTTAAATCCTTGGACTATATGAAAAGTCGGCCCCTCCTCCCCCCTCCCTGGCCAACTTGGATTAAGAGAGGGAGTAACTCTCATCTAAGTCATGACACAAAGAAATCAAACTTTTTCTTATTATTTGACAGGCTGCCATTCTACAACACTAATGAACAAACAAGTCTATTATGGAGTTAATTGTACAACTGACAATGAGTGTTGAGGAGGAGTCAAATGATGAAGTACCACGGACAGCTCCCGCATCATGACAGTCACAGGATTGGCACCTTGACAGCGACTGAGACTAAATAGGTTGTTACAGCCCATAATGTGTGTTAATTTGTGCTTCAGAATGGCATCCTGTGAAATGATACGAAAATATTTTATTTCTCTCTGAGACATTTTATTCTGATTCTGAAAAGACCTTAGCATTGTAAGCTACAGGATAACTTCACTCTGTTTATCTAGCCATCACTGTTGGTGATGTTAACTGTAAACACTGTCGTCTATGAGACAAACGTACCTGCCAGACTGCATCCTTCACTGCTGTCAAGATGTACTGATCCAAATAAAGACGTTAATTTGAGATGCTTGGCAGCACAATCTCCACATTTGTGCTTTTTGGGCCGTGTTCGGGCACCGCTTTGGTGTCGGCGCTACACTTTTGTTACTGGCTCTGTTTTCAAACCCTGGCTGCGATGTCACTTAGTTGTTACGATCTGCATTTTACGCCTAGTGTATGAACTGACGAATAAAAAAAGAAAACCGTCGACCAGCAACGATTAAAAAAATAATAATAATAATAATTTTAAGCTTAAAATACAGACAGTATCATGACGTGAACCCAATAATGTGTATATATATCTTAAGCCTATATACAGTATATATTGTTTAAAAATCTGACAGGCTCAGGCAGCGGCAGGGCCCATTGGACAACAAGGACCCCCACCTAGCGGGGGCTGCAGGGTTTACTTTACAGGCCAGATTGTAGCCTAAAACAACACGTGCCAGGTTCCTGTTATGGTAGTAGTAGTGAGACGTTATTGAAATAAAGATATCAACGACGAGTGCTTGAGGGGGGGCCCCTAGCGGTTATGACTCACCCCCCATGTATGGAGACTACAGTCCTTATCGCAGCAGACGTGGGTTCGAATCCGACCTCGGCCTTTTGCTGCACGTCACCCCCACTCTCTATCCTCTCTGCATTTCCTTTCTTGCTTCAGGTCTCACCAATAAAGGAAATACAACCCAAAAACATACCTTGAGGAACCAACCATACTAGTAAAGAATATAACCTTATAAATGGGAGCAACAAATGTGATGCAAAGTCAGATTTAATAGTTTCTTACAAGTAGACCGAACATTTACATTTACTGTCTGCCGTGTTATTACATAAACTGAAGGCAAGTCATTCACAACAACTTTCTCTTGATATCCGATGTGCTGATCTGATTCAAGAGGATGTTCATGTGAATTTTCCACCTGCAAACTAATCTGTCCTTTTAATCCTGGCACAACATGAATCCAGGGAGTGCTCAACAAGCAAAGCTTTGCATTGAAAGTGAAGTGCTGAGCTACTCATGTAACAGAAGAGAGGCGTGTCTACCTGTAGTTGGCCTGAGCAGCGTCCTGGGGGCTCGGGGGGGATCCTGATGTCATCAGGTGACATGTTCCTCACCTTCTCGGAGAACAGAGCTGGCAAAAAGACAAAAAAAAAGAAAATATGAGGAATGTATGTATGTTTTAACATGAGCGGCTTTCCTTCTCTGCCCTGCCTTGCATGTCTTTACATGCAGCGTCAGGATTTACTAAGATAACACTGTTATTAGTGATGTGTAGTTCGTGAACGATTCGTTCAAAACGAACGAATCATCTGGGTGAACGAACTGAACTGAATCACTTACTGAAAAGAGTCGTTCATTTCTCAACTTCAGTTGCGCTCTCCTCTCTCCCGTCTCGTGTCTCTCTCTCTAGACCGTAAGAGTCGCTCAAAGCCCACCCTCCCTCCTCTCCTCAGTCAGTACTGTGTGTGCGTGTGCGTGTGTGCGTGTGTGTGTGTGTGTGTGTGTGTGTGTGTGTGTGTGTGTGTGTGTGTGTGTGTGTGTGTGTGTGTGACTGAGGCTGGTGACTCGCAGTCTCGCTCGTTCACGTTCAGTCAGTGTTTCGTTCACTGAACGTACTGAGAGGAAGAGCGGATCTCTCGTTCAGTGAACGAGGCCTCCGAGTCACTCTCTTCCTCTTCTTGTACTGAACGTACTGAACAGAACGGTCGGGGAAAATAAATGTGATTGTTTTAGCAGCTTTCAGTTTGCAAACTGTAACTTTATCCAACTAAATTCTCAGCTCATTGGTTTATTATTCACCACCGGCTGTTCTCAGTACGATCGCGAGCAGAACTAAACGTTCGGCCGTGTTTCAGCTTATTAAATTCTGATTCACAGACAGAGCTGCGGAGAAGTACTGAACGATTCAGTGAACGAATCTTTTGAACGAATCACTTTACTGAACTGATTCTACTGATTCAGTACACTGAAAAGAACTGCTTTTCACATCACTAACTGTTATAAAAACAAAAAAAAAAATTTTTCAGTGTTAGAATTTAAAGATGAGAAATAAGAAGGGAGATGTGATTTCTATCTGAGCTGGAGAACAGGCTCACTGGTTCACTGTGTGTAAACTTAAAGCGAATGTTACTGGTGAATTCCTGAGCATCCTGTTGTTCATCACAGCGCTACGTGTGTGCCAGTGGTGTAATAGAGCAGTGTGGTATGAGGAGTGCACGTTCCGGGCAGGGAGTGGCTGTTGTTGGGGCTTGTAAGGAGAAGGGAGGCTCCCCGACCCTGCTTCTCACCCTGCCTTTGGACCCATGTCTTGTTTGGCTCTCCCTGCTTGACTTGTCTGTCTCTGCTTTCTCTGACTGCAGGCCAGACATTCTTCAGTGTCACTCTTTATCCCAATCAGACAGATAGTCGTCAATCATCCTCTGAATAAGTGCTGCAAGCTGTGCGTAGTGTGTGTGTGTGTGTGTGTGTGTGTGTGTGTGTGCGCAAACGCAGGGGTTCATCCTGCTGACATTCTGCACAGATTGTCAACAAGTTCAAACCTGACTGGACATGAGATGATAATTTTCTGAAGTGCTGTGCTGTCTTTTGCTTAGCCTGACTGAACACTTGAGAGGAAAAAATTCCACAGTCCTGACATGTCTGAGCATCATCAACCTTCAACATGAAGTACCTAGGAGAGTTTTCGTTCTTACTGTTTGTTGTTTTCTCGTCTTTAACTGCAATCGACTTTCCTTTCCAAATTTAATCAATCTTCTTGGACTTGGGGTGGTTTCACGTTAGAGACCCGGATCCCAGAACGCTTGACCCCAAAGTCCGGCTCATTTGATCAGTGTGAACACAAACGTACCGTGCTCGAGTACAGTACCAGGCATGATTCATGTGTACTCGAGTACAGTCTGCAGGAGATGTGAACACGACCATGCTCGTCCGCTTTATGACGCAATTCTTTTTTATTTTGTTTATTTTCGGGCATTTTGTACCTTTATATGAGAGACAGGACAGTGGATAGAGTTGGAAATCAGGGAGAGAGAGAGAATAGGGAATGACATGCGGGAAAGGAGCCACAGGTCGGATTTGAATCCTATGACGCTATTCTTAAACAGGATGGACTCAGCCTGCGAGTGGTTGCCATGGTTACTACTTTTTCTTTCTGCCTTTTGGCAGATTTGCAAACTTGTTTCCATCTATGTGCATACCTGTTGTATTTGACCGTTTAAGCAAGTGTACTCAGGTATGGAGGGGGGGGAGCAATCGTGCTCGGGCACGGTATGAAACAATCATGCCTAATGTGAAAACGCCCTTGAACACATTTACCCCCTTTTTTTCCCCCAGAATAAAGAATCTATTTGATAATAAATCTTAAAATAACTGTGAGCACATGTACATGTTTACCGTTAGATCCTGCAACAATTTCTCTTTGTTTATGTCTTAAATATTGACTCGGTAGTTATCCTGTTTTTCAATGTGAGGACAAATCTGTTAATGTTTGCATATTCATTAAAACAGATTTAGTTAAAGTTGTGACATTAAAGAAAAAGCGTTATTTAGCAAGGATCCAAATATGAACCAACAATGAACTGCATGTGCTCTGTTAAGACAGACGGACACAGAGGTCTATGATTCGACACCAGTCTTTTCTTTAATGCTGCTGACATTACTCTGATCAAGATGAGGTTCAGTAGCTGCAGTAAGACATACCATGTCTATATGTTGGCCACAACATGTCTGCTGATATAAACATTGCCACTCCCAATCCCTCGTTGTGGGACTGTGCCAGAGTTAAACTTTGAGCTGTTTGTATACTGCGTCCTGTCTGCACACACACTCTTTCCAACAGTCCCTCCCTTCTGCATCTTGTCTATTTTCCTCGGTCTACCAATCATGTGTGACCACAGGCCCACACGTGTGGATCGACTTGCCACCTGAGCTCTGGAAACGCTGATTTTGCGTTATAAACTCCTCATCCAAGTCAAAGGTGGGGCAGGGCGTTGTCGTTGTTGGCTAGACTCGTAAGTAATGCTAAGCATGTGCATATGCATGCACACACGTCTTTTTTTTTTTTTTTTTTTTAACATCACAAAGTGAGCAGGTATGCAGTTACATGAACATAAACGGTTCCATACATGTAACTGTTTTGAGCAAGCCTCAATGTAAAAACACTGAAGAGACTGTAGCCTGGAGGCGCATAAAAAACCTGACAAGTCAAGTCAGATGAGTCACAGGCATCAGGTGGTGGTTGTTTCTCTCAGTCACACACATGCACAAAGCCTCACAGACAATTACACACTGTAGCTGCAACAGGGGTTTATCATTGCTAATCCACTCGAAACAAGGTGGATTTAGTTGATTATTCTGAATCCTTGCCGAACAAACTCACCAAAATAAACTCAGTTGTGAAGCTGTGTGAATAAATTTCCCTTTTTGTCATTCAGCGAAGTGTGAGAGGAATACTCTCACATAACGGGAGCACTGTCAGAAAGTGCATGGAGACAGAAAGTGATAAACAGCCGGGGGAAAGATTCTATTCTGCATGAAAATTACCATCTCTTCCCCCCATCGAAAAACACACAGAAAGTCTTCATCTGTGCCCTCAGGGTCTTTTTGGACAGACAGACAACGGCTGTCTCTTCAGCGAACAGACAAAGAGCCGTCTTCAGCCTGCTGACACGGGGCCTTCTGCCAGACTCGCTGTGACATTTACCGACTGACAGGCAGAGGAATCGAGCTCCGCTGCAGTCATGTCAAGTGTCGAAGCGGTGAGTCACACTCGGGACACGTCGGGAATATGAAGCCTTAAAAGTTGCTCCAGTGTTTCCTCACTTTCCCTTGAGACTTCTTTTTATGGCTTCATAAAAACCAGGAGGCTGGTGTTAATGGAGAAAGCAAATGTGTGGGCAGAAGCCGGCGTGGTCAGTCTGCTGCCGCTGTCTGTCCCATGTGTACTGGAATCATGCGTCATAAAGGAAGAGTCCTTCGGTTAGTTGGTAAACTTTAAAAAACAAAATAGTAAGAACTCAAGATTCTCGCTTGTTTTTCAGTCTTTTACTGTCTATAAAACTGTAGGAATTAGACACTGATGCCTCCTTGTTACCAGAGAGCAAACCTTACCATAACTGAAAAAATAGATGCTGATCATAGCAGACAAAAAAGTCAGCTTAAGATGAAGGACTTCGAGGCACTCAGAACATCGGTATAGTAACTCGGTGAACGCGTTCGCTTCTTACAAAAGCAGGGGGAGATTTTATTTTTAAAGCATCAAATGCACACCCCCAAACAGAGTAGAATCAGCGATGCGAGACTAAAAGCAGACACCAAACTATGAAAGAAAAAAGCTAAAAGAGAAATAAAAACACCTTAAGGGTGCCCAGAATAGGAGAGCTGGATTCATTCTTTTTTTCTTCTGGAAAAAAACATTTAAAAAGGATATTGACAATCATATTTTTCTAATTATTATACTTCAGTTCTACACCCACATTGCATCACAGAAGGGTTTTATGAATCGTTTATTTTTCAGTCATATGACAGATGAGTGCTGTGTTACATTATCTGTGCTATCATCTGCATCCAGCTATGGGCCCACGTCAACGAAGAGCAGAGAGGGAACCACACGCTGACGGGCTTACACAGATGTGTGTGTGATGCCACTCCCTGTATAACTCATATCCTGTCTGATCAGATCCTCACTAACACACCTGAACTGGTCAGCCGTTACTCACTAACCACTGCCAGCTCCCCGGGTTAAACCTTTGTAACCTCCAATCTGACTGTCAGTGGACAAAGAGGCTTTCATAACACACCTGGGTCTAGTGAGTGATTCATACTTTTACTGCACTAACATCCAATGATCACATATAGAGACAAACGTTTATTCTCCCCGTGTGCTATAATTATTTTATTATACGTGCATAAACCTCACGAGGCGGCTACTATTGTGCTCCTGTCTCACCATCAAAAAGATTAACACTCAACCCCAAGTCCAAAGTTTCTTTAAGAAAATGGTTAAAATATCCGATTTCCTTTCATTTTTTAAGAATGGTTGGAGTATTTTGCTGTCTCTGTTGGGATTATTTTTAAATACAAACAATAAAGTTATTAGGATCAAAGAGAAATGCAAATTAAAAACAAATTTCAAATGATACTTGCTAATTTAGTAAGTATGACTGAGAAGGCCTGGATCTATTGAATATTTCTTACGTTTTTTTTAAGGTCTTTCCGGTAAAGTGTAACAGTTCTTAGTGTAAAGGTGAAAATAACGAAGGCAATAGAAAAGGAACAGGCAGCAGAATGGATTTAACGATGGATTTACTGGATTATTTTTAAATTATTCATGGGGCGCTGGTGGCGCAGCGGTTAGTGCGCGCGCCCCATGTATGGAGGCTGTAGTCCTCCAAGCGGGCGGCCCAGTCCTTTGCCGCATGTCATTTCCCCACTCTCTCTCCCTGATTTCCATCTCTATCCACTGTCCTATCTCTCCAATAAAAGGCACAGAAAGCCAAAAAATGATTCATTAAAAAAAAAAAATTATTCATTCTATACGTAAATTAAACTGATGCTCATAATGTGACGATGAACTTTGTAAGTGTTGTAGTGAGTATTAATGACAGTAAATTGACTTTTCTAGTCTTCTGTTCAGACTACTCAAAGTGCTTTTACACCACATGTCACACCTACACATTCACACACTGCTATGTAGTGAGACCATCAGAGGTAACTAATCCCATTCATACTCCGCCGACGAAGCACAGGGAGCAACTTGGGGTTAAGTGTGGATCGAACCCCAGCTCCTCCGGTTACAAGACGACTGACTCTACCAACTGAGTCACAGCCGCCCACAGCGTTTGCAGGCCCGATGCGCCTGACTGAACGCCCATTCAAAACATCAACAACCCCTGACATTTCAAAGTAAAAGCCCTCCTTATGCCAGATAAGAGAAAATACTAAATAAATATATAAAGGCCATCTTATTTAGACTGATCAGTCTATTATCACACTTAGCTGCTACTGCTAATACTACAGATACTGTTACCATCATTACCGACACTGCAGCTATAAATATATTATTCATTGTTGTTGCTCTTTCTCTATCCCCATTTCCAAGCCCTACACAGCTTCATGAGTCTGGTCCTCCTCGAGGTGTCTGCCTCTTAAAGGAGGTCGTTCCTCTCCACTGTCACTTGGCTAAATGTTGATTAATGTTGGCTCTTTGTAGATTTTATATTTTTTTAAAAAGAGTATAAGATATTTTAGCCGCTCTTTGTAAAGTGTCTCAGGAAAACACATGATGAATTGGTGCAAATAAAGATTGATTGACATCTTATACTTCTACTGCCTCCTCAGGCCTTGCTTTTTTTTAACTAATATTTATGAAAACAAGCAGATACACAGGAATGCAAATGTGATGCCCTAATACCAACTGAACATTGTATGTGAGATAGACATGCTCATTTTATTAACAGAACAAGTCCTTTAGAGAAACAGTGTGGCTAACTGAAGGCACAAAAAAGGCTTTGGATACAATAGTTAATTATTTCATTGTTGTTTTAGACCCTTTCCGGGGATTTACTAAAACAGGTGCCAACCTTATCCTTTATGCGTTCGTCAAAGGTGTGTGTGTGTGTGTGTGTGTGTGTGTGTGTGTGTGTGTGTGTGTGTGTGTGTGTGTGTGTGTGTACTCACCAACTAGCTCATTAGGGTCCCTTTTTTCTGCTTCTGAAATCTGTGGGGGGAAATAGAGGGACAAGAGGGGAAGAAGAGAGAAACAGAGAGACGCAGAGTTTTTAGTGTCCCTTTGGTCGGAGAATATCATAAACCCAAGGAAGAGGGTCTTTACAGCAACAGTGTTAGATTTTAACTACAGTGTAAATGTAAGGGGGTTCAGTACAGGGGACTACAGGTGGTGTGATGAGATGTTTGGTTAGCGACTGATGAGACCTACAAATCACAGGTGCTCTTACAACAAACGGTGCAGAGCAGAAGCTGTGAGGAGAACAGATTCTAAACCGTAATAGAAAGCAGAAGAGTGAGTCTTGGCTGTTTTCAGTGAATGCCTGAGGAGTCTCGCACAGCTTCTAAAATATGTGGCCTGTTGTGCCAGCACTGTGGGCATAACACAGGTTCAGGACGGGGCGGGAGGAGGGGACTCACAGTGCTGTTATTCACAGGCATCATGATGTCACCTAGCAACTACACGGGCAACATCGAAGAATCTAACTGAAGGTGGACAAATCAAAGTGAGGAGGGGGGGGGTGGACAGACAGACATGAAAGCACAGCACAGATCACTGGGCTGAAATCCAAACACCCAAAAGAAAAGAGAATAACAGAACCTGCTGTTTCAGACAGAAACGATAAAACACGCTTTATTCCACTGATCCACATCTGAAGTTTCTTTTACTATTCTGCCTTCCTTTCTCAGGAGTGAACTGAATTTAAGCCAATCAAAATGTTGCTGCAGCAAGGAAACAACCAATGCAAAAGCACAAGGTCTTTTCCAACGTAACCTGGCAAATGACTCAACCAATGTTTAAGAGATTTCCTGAATATTCGGTCACTGTGGTTAAATAAGGCGTATGTCTTTTGGGGGTGACCTTTAATCTGCAATTTACCAGAAGTTGAACTGTGTCCAGAAACCCAGGAGTTGCTGCCATTTACAATTAATAGATAACTGCAAGGACAAAAAAAATAAAGTAGAGGACAGAAGGAGAGCTCATGCAAACATTGTCCCTCGTTCCATGAAATGATAAATCTCTATCTGACACAGCTCAACATCAGTCCTATACTGCTTCAGGCTACACAACACATAACACAAGTCAGCCATTCTCTGTAACACGGTTTAAATTATAATTATTGATTCCTATCTCACAAAGTAAACAACGTCATGACCACAACTTGCCTGGAAATGTTCTCTCTCTTCAGTGGGAGAAATTATTAACGTGACCAAACATGAATTATTGGGAAATCACACCATGACGCATGTCGTAAAACAATAACTAAATCACTAAGCCTGAAGGATGCCAGCGCTGTTTCTCTTTTTTAAAGACGCAGAACTCTCACAAACCAGCAGTTTATCAACTGATCATCCATCACAGCCAAAGACAGAGCAGTTACTTTGATTGTTTCTGCTTTTTAGGTTTTGTGACTCACTCTCACCTCGTTAACCTGGACTAAACAGAGCTTTGCGCGCGCGCACACGCACACACACACACACACACACACACACACACACACACACACACACACACACACACACACACACACACACACACACACACACACACACACACACACACACACACACACACACACACACACACACACACACACACACACACACACACACACACACACACACACACACACACACACACACACACACACACACACGCACACACACACGCACACGCACACGCACACGCACACGGTGGGGTTAGTAAGATGTGCATGTTCAAGCAGTGTTTTGTTAAAAAAACACTGTTAGGTGTAGCTTTTGATGCATCAGTCCTCATCCTTCCACTTCAAGTCACTGACCTCGCCTCACTAACATAAAGTGCCTTTTGTTGCAAAGTGAAGATTCCTCTGACAAACATAAACCCACAGCACCATCTAGTGAACATGCTCCGTCATAACATGTGGTGACCGCTTTGACAAGGCCACTTCTTTGGGGTTAGTAGAACAGTGTGACGACTCGGGAGAAAATAGTGAGGCCTTAGATTATTTATCCAAATCCATCCATCCCACACCAGGTGGGGTTCAAGTACCTCAACATCTTCTGCGTCCCTCCCCTCGTCAGATTCTTCCATCTCCTATAAAAACAAGAATGCAGAAAGTTAACACTGCAAGGATTAAAAGGAGAGATGAGTGGGGGGGGAGGGGAGGGGGGGGGCTCACAGATCATATGCATCATTTAAGAGAGATATAAAAATTTAACAAAGCATAAAAAACATTTATCCACAGGCAACAATGATCACTTAGCAAAGGTGATTTTAAAAAATCTATTAAAAAAGGTTGTTGCAAACTACAGGTTGGGGGTTTGAAAGCACCGGGCATCCAGGAGGCTGGCAGACCAGAGAAAGATGATCATGTAGACTGACAAATAAGTAGTGTTTTCAAAATACCAGAATTTAAAACCTTCAAGTTTGATGCTAGTAAAAATCAAAGTATATAAATTCAACAAGGCAAACAAATATAGAAGTCCTGGACACATCTAATGTTCTTTTTTTAAATGACCAGAAATGGCAGCTCAACTCCTGCACAATGTCTAAAAGTCACAAAGACATATGGCAATGTTTCGGTACCAAAAATGATGGAGTTTGCTCTCTTCCCCACAGAGCAGCTTTAGGTTAAAAATATGTCTGAAGATATTATTATTATTTTTTTTTTTTAAGTCCCCATGAAACGGAACTTCGAGAGTATCTAGCCGCCGTGTAGTGACGCATTCCCAATTGAAAAGGGATAGAACCAATCACAAGACAGAGGGCGGGACATAACAGAATGTATTAGATTGGATCATTAGCTTGGACAAAGCTCTATAATTGGTCCAAAAATCAGTAAACACCCCTGAGTGCAGGATGAGTCATCAGACATTTGAAAGGTTTTACAGGAAGAGAAAATACTGTTCTTTTTTCAGATCTAAAAATGATCAGATAATGCTTTTATGAAATACAAATGGCAGATAAATGAACATTTAACACAGGAACTCTGAATTTAAACTGGCTGACTGTATTTCTCATTTCCTGAGGACTTCGGTACGTTTCAATACTATCGATAATTAAATAACTGAAAATGCATTGTTTTCAAACAAATGCTATCGAATAAGTATCATATAAACATAATTATGACAAGAGTTTCTTTTTGCCTCTATCCAAATTTTATCATAAAGAAAATGTTGCAGTGCTAGTAGTAAGATCCCCTTACCCATCACCATAATCTTGTTCTGATTCTGATTTGATGAAACACTTAATGCAAAAAAAAATCTGATCTGTAAAGTGATGTAGCTGCTACAAAAATAAAGAAAAGCGTCTATCAGCTTCTTCATAGTTAAGTGGAGACTCAAAATCTCACATTCAATCCTAGTATGAACATGTAAACAGGCTCTTTACAACACACATAGTGCCCTGCTTCTTCAGGCTCTTGTGATTTGAAAACATTAGTATACAAATTAACAATCCATAGAAATGATTACTAGAAAGTGTTCATCACAGCAAGAAATCACAAATACTGACCGAGTTGCTTTCTCTGCTGTCTTCATCTATAGACACCTTCTCCTCTCCATCCTCAGTGCGGTTCAGGTCATCATCACCATAGCCGTACACCAGACCTCCAATGTGCACCTCTATGTAAGGACAGGAAGAGGGGGAAAGAAACAGGGACAGCACAAAGATAAACAGACGTCAGACAAATACAAGAGGTGAATAATAATAATAATAATGAGAAACGCTTTATTTATGTAGGACCTTTAAAAACAGATGTTTACTAGATGTTCACAGACAAAGCAAACGCAGGAATAAAACATATTAAGCATCAATATTCAAGCCAAACAGAGAATCAAACAAAATACAATTACAACATGCAAAAGATCAACAAGAATGAATACAAATGAGGAATTAAAGTAGGAACAAAATAAGTCTTAATGTGAACAGCACCACTGGCCACAGCTGGCACTTACAGACGACTTTAATAAAACAAACAAACATAAATAACTATTTATTCATTTACATTACATTATAAGATGTACTGTGCGTTGAATATAAAAATATGTATCCAATGTGTACCACAAAATGTCCAAAACTAAATCATACAGACCCCTAAATAAATAGCTGTATTATCTATAAAGTTAGCCATGTATGCTAATTTCAAGCTAACGCTAGCCACCACACGGGAACGATTCTCAAGTCCGCGTTTTTCGCCTCGAAATCTTAGAAACGACTTATTGATCAACTTGTTCAACACATACCCGCCTCATCCTCGATTTCTGGGTCTGAGTCTGGTTCTGAATCGTCCCCATAGTCTGCCAGAGAGGAGAGCAGAGCACTCTTTTTGCCGCTCGCCATTGCTGTGTGCGTCGCATAAACGCCTGGTCGCACAGTAATAACGTCACTGAACCTGTATTGCGTAGCACCAATGCAGCTGCACCGGGAGATGTAGTCCTGGGCTAAATGTCTTTGGTCTTGCTGAAAAACTGAGCCGTGAGCTTACAAATCAATTTATTTTAACCAAATAAAAACAAAATTGCATTTAGGAACATTAAGGCAAATATCATTTTATTGTTTGGGCAATTTACCCGGAACAATGGATCTATGCATTTTACCCTGTAAAGAACAGAAGGACTACAGAGGGCAAAATGTTATTGACAAGACTCCTCAACTTTTTCTAGACAATCTAAGCATGCACTTACAGCTGTAATATTTTGCAACAAGACATATTTATTACTTGATGTATTTCTAATTTAAAATAGCATCATACCACAGATTTGTATTTTTTGTTTATAAAGTACTTTTATTATGTTGGCATTTAAGACATTTAAGACAGTTAAAACAGTGTATATGAAATAATGAAAATACTTTGGAAAGATGTTCCACATACGTTTCATATTAATTTTTTAAATTGTGAAATATACACCATATTGCTTCCAACCTCTATGTAATTTGATTGACACACAATCACTTGATGGTTATCGGTTCATGAAGATAACTGACAACTGAACCAAGGAAATTTCAATGGCAATTAATCGATACTTATTTAATCAAGGTGTGACCATAATGATGTAGTCCCACTAAGTCGTGTAACTCTATAGTACAAATGTAGAAAATGGAAACAGCAAAGAAATATCAAACACTACAAACGATGTGGTACATAGAATAAGAAAAAAATGTCCATCATAATTTTTCACGACCTGAAAGAAGGCAGGTCAATTTAGATTTAAAGAAAAAAATATTCATCATGTCAACATTTATTTGACAGAGCACAAGTCGCGTTGCTTCCCAGGCGTCTAGATCACCATGTTCTCTGACTTCTTCTGCTTCTTCTTCCCCCCATGGCTCACAGGTGCTTGGCTACAGCAGCATCCATAAAGCAGAGCGAAAACAACCAGACACAGAGTTCCAAGCACAAACACTCCTATGACCACAGCACCGCCCAGCGCCCACGGCTCCTGATGCAGGCGATACAGGAACCATTCTACCCAGTCCTGAGGCAGCTCTGTGGGTTTCAGCTGCTCTGGCACACTGAGACATAAACATACATTCATTTATTGATGATATATATATATATATATATATATATATATATATATAGATGTTAGATGATACAACTAGTGACCACTGTTTTGTTATTTGCAGAACCAATGGAGTCATATTATCTTAATAAAAAAAACATTACCAAAGATTGCAAGTTTTTGTCAGCATGCTTTGTAGATATTTGCTGATGTTACAGGCAATTGTAACCCAACACAATCCTGTTTAGAAGCTCACCTTTCTACTGCCATGTCCTGCTGAGTGATCTGCTCACAGCTCAGTGACTCCCAACAGACTATGAACGCATTATAATGTGTGAGAACTGATTGTTTCGGCTACTGTTCCGATCCACTGGCAGCCTGGCAGCTAAACATTTAAGTAAAGCAGTTACGGTTAACCATTAGTTCCTTTTCCAGGTTACATTTAGAGTTGCTCTTAGAGGGCAGGGCAAACTGAGAGCAACGGCTCCTGGTTAATGTTTACTAGAAATACTGAGGGGTGGAGGCAAAACAGAGATCAGATGATAAGGCCATGCATACAACAGTCAGCATTTTAGTGGTGTGATAGCGATTCAAGCTCATTATGATGAAAATATTCAAATCATGTTGTGTATTATTTAGATTGGGCATCATACAAACCTTTAACATATAGTTACATCTTTAAAATTGGTAATAAAAAGACACAACACATATTTGTATTTGTTATAATATATAGAACATTTACTGCATTTCAATAAAGTCATCAAACACAATATTACATTTCCTTAAACGAATACGGAAGAAATGAACAACATCTTTATGTTGCAAAATAACAGGAATACATCTGTAACTTTTGTGTGTCAGACAACAACAAGCTATGTTTTGGCATTGGCCCTGTGTGCAAGAAAAGAAAGTCTTCAATTGGCCAGCAGAGGGCACTCTGTCTCACATCAGAGGCTCTGCTTAAATCACAGAATAACAAAAATACTACACACAAACAAGTTGGAATGTCTGTACGTTGTGCATATTGTTTTCACATTCCTGATGAATGCAATAGGATATCAAATCACTTCATTTGTAAAAAATTGTGGCATTTAAAAACAAAGTCATCTCTCTCTCTCAATGTATCTTTTCATCCATGGCTCCACTGTAGGGTTTTTGTTGTTGGAAAAGGCTGCCATACAGAGTTTCATTGTCCTGGTCTGTAATGAAGCTTGATGAGTCGTGCCACTCTGCTGATTTATGTGGATTCCAGTGGCATGGCTCTCTGGATATGGATCCAGTTTTTAGCCCAGAACTGGCAACATCATACAAATGTGCTACCAACCGGGTTCTCCTTTAAATATATCCCCCAACGACTCTGAAAAAGGACAACAAAATCCAGTGTGACTGTTAATAAAGAGCCTGTAATAGGTGATTTCATGAAAGATGGCAAAAACGAGTGAGGTTGAATTTACTTGAGGAGTCTTTTTTCTCCATCTCAGCTTCAGACAGGCTGGACTCTGGATGCCTGATATTTTGGCTTTCCAAGGCAGCAGCAATGTATGCAGGACAGCAAAATCATGAAGAGAACTGTGGCTGAAAAGAGAGAGAGGAGGGGCAGATAGCAGACAAAGGGTGTGGGAATCAGATAAGTTTGAAAATGCTGGGGGTCAGTTTTGTGTCATATTTTTTTTACATCTATTATTCTCTATGAAATATGTACAAAATAGTTAACGGAAACAGAATACAGAGGGAATGTTGAAAAAAAGAAACCTGGACATGAGTGAAGCCAAACTTTTATTATAATTAGAAATAAGAGGGATTTCATAATCATAAGGATGAAATACAAAGTATAAGGTAGAATTGTCAAGAATTAGTGCAAGGTACAAAAATATCAAACAAAAACATATAACCTTTTGATAAGTAATTTTAATTTAATTAATTCATTTTGAGGCAAGTCCAGGTGGTAGTCAAAATGTCAGGATTTAGTTAACCACTATTAGTAACAGGTGTTAAAAGGTGTAAAAGTAAATCAAAGCACATCATTATGAGCTTTAAACACTATTGAATATATTACAGTACATATGCCTTGTACTGTAGCTAGTAGAAACTCACCAACAAACAGGATGATCACAAAGAAAGTTGCCTGCTCTAGAGAAGTAGCTTGTGGGAGGCCCTGCAATTTGGTCCAGATCTTCTGAAGAATATCCATAAACTCCCCTTTCGCCTCCATGTTGACTCTCAGATGCAGGTTACACCCAAGAGATATTAATAATAATGCAGCAGGTAGGTTTCAGTAGGGGGAACTCTCCACACTGCACCTGAAAAAACAGGATGATATACTGTATGAACGGTCTTGCAGAAAGATGCTTTGAATGTAGAAGTTTATTTTCATCCTTGGCTCCACCCTTCACAACTGCCATTTTATACTTCCACCCTGTCATTACCCCCCCAAGCTTGGTAAGCATATAGGCTCTTAACCCGTGAGTACTTTATGTGCTCTGTGAATACCCTCTCATCAAGTATCAGTTCCCCTAATTAGCCCTTTGACAAACTTATATTCTACAAATGTCTGTGTGTATGTTGTTGATGTTGTTGTTGTTGTTGTTGTTGTTGTTGTTGTTGTTGTTGTTGTTGTTGTTGTTGTACACCATGTGTCTACAACCTGTGCTGTCCTGCAACAGTGTTTGTGAGAATGATTCAGTGCTCAATGATGCAGTGGATGCATTTGTATCCACGAACAAGAGGCCCTGTGCTGTATGTTCAGTTTAATTATAAACAAGGCAGACTATTTCAGGCATGGCATTTCAAGACTTGGGCCTGTCATCGTCACCGGAGCAGCTGTGTGTGTGGGTGGGATCCCACAGCCTGATAGCAGAAAGGCTGCACAGGAGACAGGGACACAGGGAACAGGACACTGAAGACAGCCAGTCATCAGAGATCAAGTTTAAATACACGTGTGACTTACTGATGAACTCAAGAACTAATGTGTTTAATGACCAAAGTGTTAACTGTATGTTATCATGACTGACAGAGAAGGGTATGCTTTTAATAGTTTCTATAATAAAAACAGCATGAATCCTGCATACAGTAATACCGTACTACTGTCTGTATGGACTGTCTCCAGGGAACGAAAGGAGAAACTTATCTAACCTCTCTACTAACCAAATGTACCCAACTAGCTTCCTCGTCCACTAGATAGATAGATAGATAGATAGATAGATAGGTAGGTAGGTAGGTAGGTAGGTAGGTAGGTAGATAGATAGATAGATAGGTAGGTAGGTAGGTAGGTAGGTAGGTAGGTAGGTAGGTAGGTAGGTAGATAGATAGATAGATACATACATACTTTATTGATCCCGAGGGAAAATCAAAGCATCCAGTAGCAGGTTACAAAGACGTACATGACATGAAACATTTGTTACAAATTAACCACAAAACTGACCCCCCCCCCCCCCCCCCCCCCCCCCATACATATATATTAACCCGAAAAAAGATTCAAAGAATACCCCTAGATGAAACAAACTTAAACTGTGCAATTAAAAATAGATTTATACAAGAAATGTACATAACCCGTGCAGGGATAAAAATATATGTGAGATTTAAAGCAAGAATCTATAAACAGTTGAGGAAAAAAATCTGTAATTAGACCTGAATATAAAAAAATAAAAAATAAAAAAGTGTTGACCTTCTGAAGTTGTGTTGTTTATATATATGTACAGCAATGTTTTAAAAAGCAGATAGTGCCGAGTTATCAAAAACAGACATTAAATAACAGGCTGCTTTTACAAGAAAAACAACATTATGATAGTTTTTTTCATTTTGGTCAACTGTTTATTTTAATCGTAATCTTATCGTATCTTTTTTTAAAACTATTTTTCTTGTATATTATGTACAATAGGTAATTCAATAACGTGATCCACAATAAGCTTTCAAATTCAGTATGATGTGAAAACCACCAGAGTTTATGAGAGTTTCAATGATAACTTTGGCTAAACGAGTTTATGTTTTATTAAGCAGGAAATTAGGATATTTTTATTCAGTCGTGGCTGAATGTAGATGTTCCTGCCTCAATTAGAAATAATAGATAACTTACCAAAGTATCGGTTTACCAAGTTAGATGGTTTTTAGCTACTAAATGACGGAGAATAAACTGAAAATGTTATTTCAGTATAAACTATATTATGGCTAACTGCGGTATAAATAACATTAACGTAAATTAACACCGAAGCAAAACGAGTGCTGAACACTTGGTCTTGTCTATCTTTATCAAAACACCGGTTCTCCTTTTGACTAAATTATAGATAATTTGGGAAATGTAACATTTTAAATGAATGGAAACAACGTACCTCCACATTTCTGCCGGTTATGTTGCTAGGCAACAGCAAACGCTATGCTAGGAGTTAACCATACTAGCCTACATTACTCTAGGCAACAGACTACTATACTATACTATACTATACTATACTGTACTGTACTATACTTTACTGTACTGTACTATACTATACTGTACTATACTGTGCTATACTATACTATACTATACTTTACTGTACTGTACTGTACTATACTGTAATATACTATACTATACTGTACTGTACTATACTATACTGTGCTATACTATACTGTAATATACTATACTATACTGTACTGTACTATACTGTACTGTAATATACTATACTGTACTGTACTATACTATACTGTAATATACTATACTGTACTGTACTATACTATACTGTACTATACTGTGCTATACTATACTGTGCTATACTATACTATACTGTAATATACTATACTGTACTATACTGTACTATACTGTGCAATACTATACTGTACTATACTATACTGTACTGTAATATACTTTACTGTACTGTACTATACTATACTGTAATATACTATACTATACTGTACTGTACTATACTATACTGTACTATACTGTGCTATACTGTACTGTACTATACTGTACTGTGCTATACTATACTGTACTATACTGTACTGTACTATACTGTACTGTAGTAATACTATGCTATACTATACCATATTATAGACCTACTATACTGTTCTATACCACACTATACTCATACTATACTATACTGTAGTAATAATAGAATAGAATAGAATAGAATTACTTTATTGATCCCAAACTGGGAAATTGTGGTGTTACAGCAGCAGATTGTCCAAACACACAATATGAGCAAAAAACACAATATTAGCAAATCTAAACACAATATAATATTAAATACAAAGTAAATAAGCACTAAAAATATCAAAACTAAGAATGGGAATATATACAACCAGGATTTAACTTAACATTACTAGTCTAAAATATGAAAGATTACATGTAAATGTGCAAAAACAGAGTTGTAAATGGACAGTATTGACATAGGGAGACGTGCAATCAGTGATACTGTAAGTTAAAGTGAGTGTGAGTGTAGACATGTTATCAGCAGAGACTATTCAATATAACGGCGAGTAGACAGACAAATGAAGTATATATATAATATAGTAATGCTATACTATACTATACCATATTATAGACCTACTATACTGTTCTATACCACACTATACTCATACAATACTATACTCTGCTATACTATATCTACTATAGTAGTTTCTATATTTAAATATATTATAGACTCCTATATTACATTATAATGCATTTTATTATAGCCTACTACTATAGGCTACTATACTACTAGTTAGCTGCTTTTTACTACAAAAAAAAAATCAGTTTATTTATTGCTCTTGATGTTGTTGTTGTTGTTTTTGTTGTTGCTCTGTTTGCCTCTATCCGTCTCTTTCTTTCTGCATCAACACCCACTTTCAAAGCCAGTCATGGCAGAGCTGTTCAACATGAGTCTGATTCCGCTGGAGGCTTCTGTCCGTTTAAAGACTGCTTTTCCTTGACACTATTACTTTGCTAAAAGTGCTGTGCTCGTGTGGATAAATGGGGGCTGGTGGGGGATTCAGGTTAATACACAAAAAAGCACATACATAGCAAGTCTTGATATTAACTGTTCTTACAGGAAACAGGTGTGTGAAACAAGAGATAGGCTAAATACTATCCTGTAGTCTTTGGTTGTTAAACTGTCACAATAATTTGGTTAAGAGATGAGACAGCAGTGTGCACATCTTGCCTATCTTGCAGGAAGAACAACATTTCCTGCTATGTAGTGTAGAAATACCTTCAACTCATTTATATCCCTTTAAACTTTTTTTTAGCTCTTTTTTATTTCAGAAATAACACCTCAGTGTTTTTCTCCAAAGTACATTCAATAGTTTGTGCACATTTGTTTACAGGTGTATGTATACTTGTTTAGTTGTCTTCCACTATATCTGAAAAGCCAACCACCTGCTGGTGTTAGTCTGAAGATATCTGACCTCTGTTGCTGCTGGCACTCTCTGCTTTCTTGTCTTTGTCCTTCCCCTGCACTCCCCCACTGTGTTTCATCATATGCAGACATATTCAGAGACCAAAACATACAGCAAATAAAATAAAAAAAATAAAAAGTATTTGCATATAGTTTTGGAATTAAAAAATAATTTAGATAAGATTGAATCACTGAAACGCTTCCTCTCTTTTTTAACAGACCTACTGAGTTGTTTACATTGATACTTGCTGAAATGATAAGTTGTATGTGTAAAAAGTGTAAAGATGACATTAAGTTTCATATAAATTGACAATAAACGTAAAAAGCAGTCTCTTACCTCTGTAGTAAACGTGTGTAACTTCACCGTCAAGAGCGTCACTGTTTCCACTTAACTCCTCTGTGCAGGGAGAGCCAAACTGAGCTGTACATAAAACTTCCCAAAGATGTTTCGCAGACCTTCACTCCTTCTTGTTTTCACCCTCCCCCTCTTCTCACTCCTCTCATGCGTTTTGTCTTGACTTTGTACTATGTGGTGCCTGCTCGTCTCACCAACTCCTCATCTAATTAGCCTGCTTCAGTTCAGTCTGAACCCAGCACTGGATGTTTAGAGGTAATTTGACTCTTCAGCAGATCAGCAGCTGTTTGCCAGCAACTGTTCCTCCTGTGTTCACTTTCTCCCCTTTTGACTGCTAACTCCTGTTCTCAACGAGTTTGTGTACCTCCTCCTTCTCCTTCTCCTCCTCCCTCTTTAACCCTCCTCCTCTCTCCTCTTTGCACTACTCCCTTCCAAACAAACCAAATAGACGTGTTCACTGCTGCTTACGCTCGTCTCACACTCCCCCTCACCCTCTGTCCTATGTCTGTACATCTGAGTACCCATTCCCAGTTTTTTTCCCCCTCCTCTCTCGCTCATGGTTGCTAAAGACCAGCTGTGCCAGGGCCTCTTTTTTGTCCTCAGTAACCGTGGAGACGAGACTCCTTCTAAAAGGAGCAGGGGTGGTGTGTGTGTGTGTGTGTGTGTGTGTGTGTGTGTGTGTGTGTGTGTGTGTGTGTGTGTGTGTGTGTGTCTCAGTGTCTGTGTGTGTGTGTCTCAGTGTCTGTGTGTGTGTGCGTTTGCGTGCATCCATCTGGTGTCTGGCCAGCCGTTACTCAAAAGCAGGTTTAAAAGCTTTTGCTGTTGATTATGTCTTAATTTCTCAACATGAACTCATGAGTAGTTGTGCGAAAGTCATTTTCAGAGACGGAGGGTTCTGCCGTTAAATCAATCCAATGGAAGTTCCTCCTCCATCTACACCAGAGGTGGGGTCTTCTGAGCTATTGAAAGGGGTCTCTGAAGGAATAAGGGAAAGAACAATGTGTTGGTTCCTTTCTCTGCCCGGTATGTGCTTTGATATTTTACAGGATATTTGGAAATTCCAAGCAATGCCCATTCATATGACTATTACTCATTTCCTAAGAACTTACCAGAGAGCTATGAAGAGTTCCTGTTAAGGAAGTGTGCTAAGTTAAAGCTATTGAGAGGCGATGTAAAACATAGAGGTATGTGCCTTGGCAGAAAGCAGAATGTATACACTTTCTGCAGAGATGCAACAACTCCATCTGGAGTTGTGTTTCTAGTGATGAGACAAACAATCCACAACAAAACCACCTCTGAACACAATATTGACATATTTTAGCATTAGGTATCAGCAAACGGTTTCTTCATGCAGAAGGCATTCATCTATGACAATTATCTTATTGACTTTTCTTTGTGGTCGTTACAAACCCTCTGTTGTTTCTGAATGTTTTCGTGCTAGACAGGAAGTGTGATCTTTTCATAGCTTTTTTTTTTTTTTTTTTTTTTACTGACAAACCCAACAACAAGATAAGAGTTGTAATAGAGAACCAAAACAGGAACAGTTGTGGGCAGAAATGTGCTAAACTGCTGCATAGTGCTGTGAAAAATAATCGGTTCAAATAAAAAAATGACAAGCAACACTCATGAGCGTATTCTTGTTATAAATTAACATCTCATCTTCCTTCTGAGCCCTTTAGAAGAAAAGATTGAGTTATAAGGGGGATTCAATGGACATTGATGGAAAAGGTCAGTGGTGTATGAGTAAAGATGTGGAGCACAGTGTGCGACAAAAGGCTGATTTGCATTAACTCCTGTTTGATAGGATGAGGGGAGGTCTTGTGAAAGGAGCCATGTTGAGTCAGTCTCCATTCAGGCTTTGTTTTAAGCAGGCTCAGTGTTCAACATGATAGCACTCTGACCCTGTGACCCCTGACACAGACGTCACTCAGTCTCTGTACCCTCTAAACCCTTATCTGCAGCCTTAGATGTGCACGTTACTAAAAAAAGACCAGTCTCTGCATAGGTTTTGGCTGTTTCTGGTGCTAAATCTTACTGTCTGGAAATGTGTGTAAAGTACCACCCAGCTTAAATATTTAGGAGTAATAACTAACTCCTTAGACACCCGACTGATGGAAATAGTGAACATAAGAGGCATCTTACACAGAGGGAAAAATATCTTCATGTATTATTTTTCTTGCACTACAACTCACTCCAAATCGAAGTCTTAGTTGGGCCAACATGAGCCTTAAATATGTTAGGTGAGATCTTGGGGAATGGCCTGACATTTGGTTTCTCAGTATGGACCCACATGGGCAACCCAGAAGAATTTACACAGGCCATTAATCATTATAAAGACAGCAAAAAATGGGTTCTTGGTGAGTCCTTTATGGGCTGCATTGTACCCATAAGGGCCCGTGAAGTGCCCTTAATCATCTAATCTGAGCTAATCTCTTCAGGGACTCGGCTGAAACTGAGGACAAAATGGGCTGAGTGACTATCGGGTTTCCCTTTGAGCATCACCTGTGCATCCTAAAACACACACACACAAAAAAGGTCATCTAAAGGGAGATCAATTAGCTGAAAGGTGCAACATTATTTTTTTTTAAGATTTATTTTTGGGCATTTATTGGTGAGATAGGACAGAGGATAGAGTTAGAGGTCAAGGAGAGAGAGAGTGGGGAATGACATGCAGGAGGGGAGCCACAGGTTGGATTAAAGCCTGGGCTGCCCGCTTGGAGGAATACAGTCTCCGTACATGGGCCGCCCACACTAACCACTGCGCCACCCGCGCCCCAAAGGTGCAACCATTTCTGCACAATTTAGCTCATTGTTTAGGGTTTCTGTCTCACAGCTTTACTGTTCTTTTACTCTCTCATGGTGTTGTTTCGTATTTCAACAAAGCTACAAAAAACTCATAACTCATAAAACAGGAACCCCCTGTCCTCTGTCCTCTGTCCTCTGTCCTCTGTCCTCTGTCCTCTGTCCCGTCGGATTCGTCTGATTTAGAAATAATTGTGAATTGTTACTCTTACTCTCCAAATATTGTAACTGTTTCCCATGCTCATAGTTTTCTATGACAGTAAGTCATTTAGATGCTGAACTTATTGAGAACCTTATTGTCAAATAAAGCACACTGCAGAGAAGATTTGTGTTTGTGAGGTTCGTTATCTGAATATCAACACACAGAGTGCATCGTTCACAGCATAACAGAGAATAGGAGAAGTAGAGATCAAGTCGTGTCAGCATTTCAGACTACTGTATATTTCATAACCATTTATGGACAAACTTTTAGGTAAATAGACACTATTATATCTGTCTTATGAGTATCATCATTCATTTTTCCATTACACTCCTGTCCCTTTACAAGGAAGCTTAGGTTTTCTTTTCAAATCCATCAAACATGTTGAGTGGGATGTAGAGAAAAGTACAGAAAGTCTTTTTTTCTGTCCTCTGTGTTTTCTCTGACCTGGAGCGAGGCCATCATGACCTGACTGCTGCTTGGTGAGAGTATTTTTTATAGAAGTGGAAAAAAATAGATTAACTTCTAGAAAACAGAAGTTGTAAATTACAGAGGGGACACATTGTCTGATTATACTGTGTGAATGGGCGTTTCTGTTACTGACCATCAATTTTTGTCTTCCTTACGGTAAGAGGGAAAGAGGAATATATAGGCCTGAGTTGATCCCAGTGGTGTACAACAGCCCACAGCCTCATACAGTAGTTGTTGTTTTTTTCTGTTTGACACTCTCAGGCTTCACCACGGCAGCTCCATTAGCTGTAAAATGCTCATCCATTAAGTCAGGCCGATGGTATGAGGTGAATGAAACACACCTTGCTTTCATTACACCCAGACATCCATTTGTATTGCTCAACGTGTTCCCTCTGCTTTCAGCCAAGACAATGCTACTCTGAATGAGCTCTGAAGTCAAACCTCTGTGTTTTTAAACCCTTGGTAAACAAAATAAAAATCCCCTCCAGTGTGGTGTGACTGTGTTGGACGATTTAACCATGCATGTGTGTGTACAAAGAATGTGTAATAACTGAAAAAGATATGATTCAACAGAGGAGGAGGATGACACTCACAAAATGTTTCCTGGTTTTGACGTAGACTCTTAACACATAATGTTACACATACAGTCATACAGCACACAAAAAAACATGCAGCGCAGATCTAATCCTTACTCCACCATCAAAACTATTTCATTGCAGTCATCATCCAGACAGATGGTATCCATAACGCAACTATTTGTTGTGTCAAGTTATTCAACCACAATTCTCAGATTCACTGGTCTGGGTTACATTTGCAGCTTCGTACAGCTCATTGAAAATACAGATTGATAGATACCAATTCAAATTGACAGCTGGGTAAAGCATGGCAATGTAATTCGATAAATTCATATAAAGCCAGATAACTGGCTAAGATCAGTTTTTTAATCTTTTAAGACAACAAACACAAAGGCTGGGACTCGCTTGTTCTTGTCTAAAACAGGGGTTCCCAAACTTTGCATACCAAGGACCACTGTGTAGCATTGACCTCTGGCTGTGATCCTTCTCTTGCAAAATGTAGTAAACTATTAGTACATTGCAATGGCAGATACAAACAAATAAACATACAAGTTCTTAATGTATGTCCTTATTTCCATAACCCGTCTTGTTATTCAGTCATTTAATTCAATATCTTGTTTTGTAAAAAATAAGTCATTTATCATTTCTATCTTAACAATAATCAGCATTAATGGTAAATATAAAATGATGTTGTCTCTTGTTATTAATTCATTACTTTCCACATGTATTTCTTATGTTAGAGGCAGTCTAACCTTACATTTAAAGAGGAGGTAGGTAGTTTCAGCGGCCCGGCAGCGTTCTGTTATATCAGTGTCAATAATAGCGGCAGCTGGATTCTGGTTGGCCAGAATTGCCTGTGTTATTATTGTCAAAAATAATGTTAGTTGATTTTAAATTTTTAGGACACTAATTAGCGCCCTGGGGGTCCCCACTTTGAAAGACACTGGTCTAGACAACATTGTCCTGTACGTATAACCCTCATAACACGTCTCCACTACAATCCTCTTCAGTTGTCTGCTGTCCTTTTTTTCCTTGAAGATTTTATTTTTGGGCTACTTTTGTCTTTATTGGGAGGACAGCTAAAGAAAGGAAGGGTAAATGAGGAGGACAAAGGGAGGTTGACTAGGCTAAAGAGACCGAGGGTCAGGGTCAAGCCGGGGTCTGCTGCATTCAGGACTGTGGCCTCTGAACATGGGACACAGCCTCTAACCACTGAACCAAAGCAGCCCCCCTGATATGGCCTTTCTGTGGTAAAGTCCACTTATTAGTTTTATTTGTAGAGACACATATCACAGCATTACACATATTAACACTGGAAGGGGGGTCTTTTAAATCAAGTGTCTTCAGACAAATTTAATTTAGTTTTCTTCCAGAGAGCAGTGTTCCTTGGCAGAAACATTTCATCTCGTTTTTCATTAATATAATAATTTATTAAATCACAATTGACAATAACAGGATGAGGATGTCATAAAAAAGGATGCACTGATGTTTTTACTGTATTCACTCAAGCAAAAGTAATCAGGGAGATGTCTGATGTGGCATGTGATCAAACCTTACCATGCCCCCTAGTGGTGGAAACAACATACTACACTGCAAAAGAAGTTCAAATAATTATTTTTCAGCAGTTACCAAAACATTTATTAAACCAGTTCAGTCATCTATTATACCCACAGTTAAGTCTCACTTTCCACAACACTTTCAAAATGCTTTAGACAAATGAGGCTGTAATATTTGCATAATGTTTGCATATCATACCGAGCTGGACTCTTTTTCAACCAAACACTTTTTTGCTTCTGACCTAGCAGTGCTCAGTGATGCAGTGAACGCTGTCATCAAATGTCTGACCAGTTTTGCAGACTTTTTATCTTGTGTTTGTCAAAAGAAGTTTCTGATTCAAATTAAAATGCATTTTTTAGCATATAGATTTTTTTGTGACCTTTTCAATGTGTCTGTCACTTCTGTCACATGACATCTTAATAGTATTTAAGCACCTGTCCTTTGTCTCTGTCATTTATGTCCTGACACATCCCTGTTAAATAAAGGATTTTAATACTACATCATGGTGCCTCAGACATTCAGTTTAGACTGCCTTTCTTCACAATGAACTTTGTCATTTATTTATTTGACTTCTGTCCCCTGTTCTTGAAGAGCACCTGATTCCTCTACATATTTTGACCCAGTGTAGCACTCTCTTCAACCTTTTTTCTTATATTAGGCTATTTTAACTCCTATCGAAATATTATAAATTAACTGATGTGGTGTAATTTAAAATCTGTCATGTGTGGCACCAGTGGCTGAGTGGCTAGTTTGTGCGCCCCATGTACAGAGGCTGTAGCCTATAGTCCTAGAAGTGGGCGGCACGGGTTCAAATCTGACCTGGGGCGCCTTTCCAGGAGTCATTCCCATTCTATCCACTGTCCTATCTCTCCAATAAAGGCACTAAAAGCCCCCCCAAAAATCTGTAACACACATGACTGAATAAATAAAATCATAGAAGCTCATCATTCAGTGTCTTCTAAAATAGCTATAATCTTAATGTACATACCAAAATAAAAAAGTGTATCACTTACTGTATTCTAGGCCTACACGTGGTCAAAAATGAAGACACATAGTCAAAAAACATACCCTGACTTATTATGTATCTCTCCTCTAAATGGGAACATACTTTACAAAATAAACTTAATTTGATATTAAAAAAGACTCCCTACTAGAAATGATGCCCCACAAACTCAGGGATATGTTTCCTTAAGGTGGTTATTCTAATTTACCTCTACACAATCAGACTTCTTTTTAAACCGATGACTACTCCCCCTGTTGGTAGTTCGAAATAATGCAGGTCTAAAGTAGCCTACTAGATTTATTGGCTTCATCTATGACTGATGTATGGACTATATCCACTTTAAAGGTAGTCTTCATGCACAGCTTTGGCATCCCTAACATTGCTGGATGGAATGGGATGCCTTCCGAAATATTACATTTAGCCTGTCATATAGAATTTGGTTACCTTCATACTGATGGGCCCTTGCATTAAATCATGTTTTTTTAAGTCATCTTTTCAAGCAAAAATATAGAGTGCGCACTTGACCAATAATTGATGAGTCGGACCAACACTCTAACAATGCCGTTTACGAGCATCCCTTGAATGCATCGTTAGTTTGCTGCTGTAAACGGGGGAGAAAGGAAGTGCTGCTATTGCAACATCGCTGCCACGTCTGAAGCTCCTCTGCAGCAGCAGCGGAGGAAGAAGCAGCGGATGGTCTGAGGGCCGGGATGGGCCGGTGATGGGCGGAGGTGTTGGGGTGGGGAGGGGGGAGGGGGGGGATGAGAGGGAGAGAGGTGGGAGTGACCGAGGAAACACACAGAGGAAACACGTAGAGCCACAACACAGCGACACTCTCCCCCGGCTGAGGCACAGCTGAGCTCTAGCTTTCTGGAGGATCCTGCCCGCCGGAGCTCCATTGTTTGCACCGAGTGGGGGGGGGGGGGACTCGTATCTGCGGTTTTCCGTGGGTTCCCCATGCTCAGTTCAGGCAGAATGGAGGAATTTGTGACCGAAGAGGAAGAGCCATGGTACGACCAGCAAGACCTGGAGCAGGGTAAGATAAGACACCATCCTCCTCTGCCTGCAGCATCCTCACTGTAAGCTCACCGGTCAGCTGGCCTCCACATAACAAAGACTCTCTGTCGAGTAGAGAGACGGCAGAGATGTCATGGAGATGTCCTCCGCTTCATTTCCATGTAATCAGACATTGAAGCAGCCTTTAAAGAGCAGGCTGTGCTCCTTGGACAACAATGCATTGAAAGCATGCCAAGCTGGGCCTTAGATTGCTGGGAGCATCAGACAGGATGTTCGACCCTAAAGAGCAGTAATATACGACTGGAAAGAAGGCTGCACTGTGTGGAAAAGTTCAAATTGCTTTAAAGATTAAAGAACAATTTCTGGCCTGTATCTGTTAAGTATCTTGAGGTTTGGGTCCATAAAGGGCCTGTGCGAGATTATGATGGTAATTCCTCTTTACATGTAGCCTAATATGTCAATACAGAGACCAGACTTTACAAAAGTAGGACTACTCTGTATGAAACAGTAGAAAAATCAAGGTCAAGGTTTAACCACCTATTTGATTTATTTCTATATTGGAAGGACCGTCTTCTTATTTTTCTTTATTTTACAAATCAATACAGATACAACTTGTTTTGCAAGTCTCAACTGCATTAAGGCGACGTATAGCACATTTTGAGCTTTTATTTTGAAAAAAGCGACTGTATCCTGCTGCTAAAGTATTATTGCTTGTCATGTTTTATCAAGCTCCACTTTTTTTTCTCCACGCAGAGTCATTTTTGTAATAATTGGATAACTGTTCCAGACTGTGACAACATCTTTCTCTGTATTATTACCTATATGTAGATTCAAGATTTGTATTTGTCACATGCTCATACAGATGTGCAGTGAAATGTAATGTAGTAATTTGACATCTTGGTGTTAATGTTTCTTTTTATGAACTCCCTCGAATGATTCGCTGGTCACTAAATAAGTTTAGGGTCTATAGAAAAAACAAGGCCTTTAAACACTAAAATATAAAAATCTACTTTAATATATAGACAAGTTAAAACACTAAGTCCAAACACATGGAGGCCAAATCCTCACGAAGAAACAACAAAAAGCGAAACATTCATCCAAAGTGTGAACGATTCATTTTCTATCAAACCGATGAAGCTCGAGTGCTTAAAAAATCAGCGCAACCTTGAAAAAACACGGAGCCACCAGGAAGGTTTCTCTCTTCACTCTTTGTCTTATTAACCTAATTCACAGTCAGCTCATTAACCTCTCTCTTTGCATCAAGGCCACCTGCTCCATACGCCGACAGTGAGAGGGACTGATCGTCACATCTGGGGTGTTCATGGCCTTTTATATTTGAATAGAGATAACTAGCTTGAGTGGCCTATAGAGGAAGAGGCTGTCAACTGAGCATTCAAACATCATTTTAAAAGGTTTCTGTCAGTGAGGTTTGAAAGTGTTTTTAATCACATGTACAGTTTGTGTGTGTGTGTGTGTGTGTGTGTGTGTGTGTGTGTGTGTGTGTGTGTGTGTGTGTGTGTGTGTGTGTGTGTGTGTGTGTGTGTGTGTGTGTGTGTGTGTGTGTGTGTGTGTGTGTGTGTGTGTGTGTGTGTGTGTGTGTGTGTGTGTGTCACATGAATACCTCATAACACGACCCCGAACAGAAAAGGTTGGTAATTTAATGTTGCCGTTCAGCGGCACTATAACAATCACTCATGTACAGGAAGCTACATTTGGAATGAGGTCATCATAAGTGGTAAATGGACTTGAGCTTGTTTAGCGCTTTTCTAGTCTTCTGACTGCTCAAAGCACTTTCACACCACATGACACACCGACACATTCTATCAACACAGCAGAGGTTGCTATGTTAAGTGGCCATCAGAAGTAATTCATCCTATTCATACACATTCACACTCCGCCGACGAAGCAGTGGGAGCAACCTGGGGTTAAGTGTCTTGACCAAGGACACATCGGACATGTGGCTGCAGGAGCTGGGGATCAAACCCCCGACCTTCAAGTTAAAAGACGACTCTGCCACCTGAGCCACAGTCGTACCTTGTATCTTATTTTCAAGAAATGATCGCAGCCATTATTCAAACACATTCATGCTTTTTAATATATCTCACAAGTTAACTTGAATATTTGTTCATTTTCAACCCTACAATCTTCAGCAGTGTTTTTTTATCGCTTATCCATCAGGCGTCATTTGTTTCAGACGTACAAGCTCCACCCACTCAGGACTCTTTGATTGCACTTTAGATGTTGATATGTGATGTTGTTTTTGTGCTGTGTGCACTGATGCTTGTTTACACAACTGCAGTTCCTAATGGATAAATCAAGTTTGTGTAATAGAATTGAATTACCATAGATTATCGGGCGAGCCGTTCCATTTCTGGGATATTTCAGTTTGACATCGATGTTGATTTCAACAGGCCTGAGGTGATGTTTGTTTAGCTATGATGAAACTAGACCTTATCGTTGCATGGATATTACTATGCAGAGACACTCAGATGGTTGCTCTCTTAATGAAAACCAACATTGTTCGAGAATATGTAACATTATTATACATGTCAGTCAATACTAGTGCGTTCAATGATCTGCTCAGCTACACGTGCTGCAGACAGTGCAGAGAGTAAGTCCCTATACCCTCCTTGACATGATGACACTAATTTAAACCAGTATTTACAGTCTGTGGTTGATCCTGATCTGTTAAGACAGCAATTCCAACGTGGAATGCGGCCGTCGATTAGACTCATTTGCTGCCTCCGTAACAGACGGGCGACATCACTCAGGGTTCGTCCACAAATATTTACAGTCTATGATTTAAACTCCCCCCCAGCATTCATCTGCATTCTATTGTTTTTTAAAAGGTTTTCAAATACATATAAATACTTCACATATATGCCAATGCCAATATAGATTTGTTAGGCCCGTATTATACCAACACATGGGTCAGGCTCTGGGGTTAAATTTGTGTAAATGAAACTTAGTCAAGGCATGATGTTTTTTTTTAAAATTTGCATCAGTCTCATGCTGATGTTCATGGTTCCATTATATAATTTCCCTACAAACTGACTCATCCCAGACAGAGATCCTAACTGTCTCTGCACCACGTACCTCATTTCCTGCCTCTCTTCATCTCTTAATCACTCCTCCTCATGGCAAGTAATTATAGTGGTACATTTCCGGAGCTGAAAAGGTGCTGATGCGGCGATTTTACTGAACTGAAAAACATGCAGGCCAAAATAGGCAGACATGCACCTGCACTAAGGATGTTCTGGATTAGGTTGGCTACATCTTTTCCTGTCACTAGTCTTTGGATTTCAGGATAAAACTATAGGCTTTTGGGCTTACTGAGGAGGAATCTAAGAACACAGAGAGGACAAACGTTCCAAAATGTCAAGCTGGCCGTTGTAAAAATGACCTGCGTCTTTATTTGAGTGTCCATGCTGAGAGCTCTGCGTTGACTGAGAGGACGTCAGACCTCTAAAGAGCAGAGCAGAGCTTGAAAGAGCTGACTTCCTGAGCTTGTGTTTTTTTGTGCGACATTTCAGGATGCCACGAATCCTTCAGAGAGAAAGAGAGAGGGAGGGAGGGACACCACTGTGATTGTGTTACAGTGTCTTGTTTTCATGCAGGAATCACTGACAGGCTGATCAGTAAGACCCGAGTTCTGATGTGGAAAAAAAAGGCCCTTTCACGAGGGTTCATAGGAAAAAGTCGCTTTTCTCTGAAGAATGGAAGTAGTTGCTGGCACCCATTTTTCCTCACTGTAGTGTTGTAAAAATAGTTCAGATAATTAGTTGTTCAATTGACTATGCCTTTCTTAGTAGCCTTGTGATTCTGCAAAATTACGTAGCATGAAGCTGCTGATAAACCAAATAATATGAAGCCACCGACTACAGCCATTTAGCTACTATCTCAGCATAAAGAAAGGGTAAAAGCTAGCCTGTCTCCGTTGGAAACTGGACAAAAATATCCTAAACACAACTCAAAATCAGACTGCTTGACACTTAGTCTGTCTTTCTTTACCAAAAAGGAGGTTTCGGAATAAATATTTTAGTTTTAAAGGCAGTGATGTCCTGCCTAGTTGCACCTAATTCCTCAAGTCTTGTTGTCACAGTGAGGTAAATCTTCTCATGGGTTTATTTTGGAACCTTTGAGGCCCTGACTCACCAACGAGATCGTCAGCTGTTTGTCCTAGTTGGACCGTCGGTGAGCGATCAACGCCCCAGTTTTTGCGGTGTGTCCCACTCTGTCGCTACCCGTCGGCCTTTTTAGGGCCGATTCGACATGTGGAATCGGCGTCTGCGCGGTTGGTGAGAGGAATCTCTCTGATTGGCTGTTCGGAGGATTCATTTACTTCCAGCTTTCGACACAGGTTCAGGAAAGCCTCTTGAGCCTGCAGCTGTAGTATCCATGCTTTCACCCATTAGTGAGATTTCTCCTTATTTGTCGCCTCTTCTTTTCTTTTTTCCACTAAAAGACCAAGGACTGACAACGCCAGGGCCATTTTCAACTTTTTATCAGACATTATTCTCGATTAGTACCTACTACAACAAGAGTGGTGTGAAAATGGTCTTCTGTTGTCAACGGACTACTGCCACCTGCTGGCATGGAGAGTTATTTCCTCTTACGCCGTCGCTGTAGTCTTTGCGGTGTGTTCAAGTGCAACTTTTTGGCCAAGACAAAGGCGTCATGAGGCGTCACCACTAGTTCTTTGCTATGTGCTTGGTGTGTCACTGTCAGGGCCTTTAGAGAGGAGACGGCTAACTGTTTCACCTTGACTAAGCTATGCTAGCTAGCTGCTGGTGGTTGCTCCATATGTAGACCAGAGAGAGAGTGGTGTTCATCTTCTTCAACTATTGGCAAGAGATTCTCTTATAGTTTTTGGGAAGGAAGCTGTTCATTACTGAGGAACAGTGATGTGATGTCCCCTTGTGGCAATACAAACGGTTAGATGATGTTGTTAGAAATAACGCATTTCACCTCTTCCGGCCCTAACATGCGGTCATCTTATTTTGATGCGTCTTTGTTTGGGCCCATTGTGTGCTAGCCAGAGTTGCCGTTGGCCCAGGTCCAAGGAGTAAATATGAGGCTCTACCAGCTGAGACGGGACACTTGTTTGTTTGACTCGAATCTAATGAGAGGTTTCCTCGACTGTTGAAATACTCAGTAATTAAACCAACCAAGCACAAAGTATTATAAAGCAAAGGGTCCAACTGCTTCATGTTGCAGCGTTAAATCAGTCTTTTGGTCAGAAAAGCTGTTTGCTGAAGCACTTCACATTCTCTTCTGTATGTGTCTTGAATCGTGTAAAGAAGTCGGTTTTGTGAGACGGTACAATAAGGAGAGGAGAAGTCCTGCTTTCCACATTCCAGTGATTCTCATGGGTGACATCCACCTACAAAAACAACACTGCCTGTGGAAGACATCACCACAGACAGCGTGGAAATGGATTTTCCTGTCTGCATGTGCACACACATCCATGTGTTGCTTTAAAAAGACACGTTCAGAAGCGGTTTGCAATATCTGTAGAGAACTGATCACTTGAAATTACCCTGGAGTTAACTGATTGTAAATTGCTAAAGAATCTTTTGAACAAAAAGTCCCATCTGGCTGCAGCTGGTTTCTTTTCCGCATGCAGGGAAATGTATCCGTCATACATGATGTGATCACGCCTGAGCTTCAGCCTCAGTGGTTTCATCCTGTTTGGGTGGAGCTTCAGGTCTGTGTGGAGCAGACAGACAGTTATCTGTGGGGAATATCGGCCTGTTTGTGAGTGCGCTGAGTTGTATTGATTGGCCGTCTTCTCCTCCTCCACTCTCACTTCGTCTTCCTCCTTCTTCCTGTATTCTCGTTTGGCTTTGCAGAGCTCACTCTTCATCTTCGGCGGCCGTAGAGAAATCGACATTTTAATGCAGATTCTAACACAGTGTTTGTGTTATCTGTTTGTTTTTTGCTGGATATTTTTCAGAAGCTAGCAAGCTGTCTTGTATTTTCACAGCATTTGCCATCGTGTCTTTTCAATCTTTTTTCTCAGTTCTTTTTTTTTTTTTCAGTCAACAACAAATCCTGAAAATGTAGCTAAATGAAAATACCAGCGTGCTGCTAACTCCCCTTGTGTGGCAGCTAAAAATAAAAGAAATGTTGCATCATCACAACATTATATTATAGATGATGATATTTATTACTTTCGTTCAGGCCTTTGTGGTCATTGTATAAAATTCAGTGGGCTGCGCGTATTCATCCTGAAAGTTTTCAGTGCTTCTGGTTGTATCGTACAGAAGTCCCCCGGGGCCTTCCTAGTGAAATCCTCCTGGCAGAGAGTAACAGCTGGGTGGTTGGACTCCTCTCTCTCCAGCACAGAAGAATCCAGTGGTACCTGAGCAGCTGATGCCAAAGCCCCACAGGAATTCATTAAGTTATCAGCAAAGAGGGAAGTGTGTGGATAAGTCCATATGGAACTGTTGGCAACAGCATGCTCAGCTTCCTCCTCATTAGTCTAATTGAAGGAGGTGAGGACTGCCAGGTAGAAGAGGAACATGATTTAATAACATGCAGTGTCCAATCCTATGGCAAATTAATTACTCAAAAAAAATCCCACTTTGTTTTATCTGTCAATACCCATTTTAACGTTTCTATCATTTAATTTGTCAATGACGTCCACACACTGACACAGCTTCAGGGTATCTGCCCATTACGTTGTCTATAAACTAATTGAGAAGGAAATGAGAAAAACGAGCACTCATAGTTGTGATTCTGGACACCTGGTAAATGTAATTCACGCTGTTTCAGTCTGTTTAACTTTTAAAGCCGATAACAGCTGCCTGTTGCCACGGAAACAAGTCTATGCGAGTAGTTAGAGAGGACCAATGAAAGTAACAGATTTGAAAACCAAAACAAAAAGCTGAAAGGTGCTAAAATAGAATCCATATATCCATAACGCTTGTTTTTTTTTTTTTAATGATAATTCTGTGTATTTCTCATAGCATTTTGAGGTAATGTTCATACTTAATGTTCAAGCAGTTGCCTGCCTTGGGGCAAGCAGCGCCTCTGCATGTCTCAAAGCCACATGCAGGACCAGTTTAAAAATCATCTTCATCAGAAGGAGAATAAAGAGTAACCATACAAGGGTCAGAATGAATCATTAGTTTTGCTATACTCAAAAAAATGTCTAAAAAACAGTTGACTAATTCAGGCACTGCAGGCAAGGATTCGCTGGGTCACATTGGCTTCTTTCAATTTGAACTTTACCATTTTCTTCCTGTGTCATTTAAAATTACCTGAGCATCCTCAGTTCATATATATGAGCGCCTGGTGAAGTGCATGATGTCTCTATTTGCTCCATGAGCTGCACCGATGGTGAATGTTGCAGTGATAAAAGTCAGGACTTGGCATCCGTCCTGGTGAGCAACATTCAATATTAAAGACGGAGCCAGGGCTGAATGAGAGATGACTTCCTTGGCTGTTCAGTTTTAGTCCTCTGCTTTCTTTCTGAGAGGTCGCAGACCACATTTAGCTGACTCAGTCCCGGCAATGTAGGCCATCAACATCAATACAGCTGAGTCAGAGCACAGTTCGAATAAAGCATGATGACAGTGACTCATCGTAATTTGGACACGCATTAGCAGGCCTGAAGGACAAAAAAAAAAACCACAGGAGTGCTTTGCAATTATAGAAATTCACATACATACATTTACATATTTCCCAGTCTGAGTCTCCAGCGTTTCACTCATTCTCTTTTCAAATCTCAGTGCAGGGGCCTCTCTCTGAATAGTCTTGGCATCATTCTCTGACCTTCATGTTCAGTCAGTGGAGAGAAGAGGACCTGCAGGGAGACATGCAGCAGGGAGAAGTGCTGTCTCTCCGTCCTCCTGCACACCTCCCTCTATAATTGAACCAGTCCAGAGCAGACTGAGACGACATGATGGCCCCTTTGATCATTATGTCAGATCCTGTTATAACCTTGCCTAAAATAGAACAAAGGGCTCTATTAATCACGACAGCGGGTTATTTTTTGTTAGATTAAATTCTCCCTTCTTGTCTTCTCAATCCTTCTTCCCCAATTTTTTCACTTTCACACAGTCTTATTAATATTCCCCCCTCTTCATGGCCTTCTTTCCCCTTTCTTTCTGTGCACTCTTGACTTTTATTAATATGGACAGCCCTCATCTGTCTCCTTTAGCTGTATAAAGAACAGCTAAATGAGTCATGTGACAGTCGCTGACATATTGCACAGGTGACGCACTTTGGAGTCAAGAAAAAGCGCAGAAAGGTGCTGGTTGGTGGAACTGCAGAATTTAGCCAGAAGAGGACATATTTATAGAAAGTTCAAAGACTAACTAATGTTAGTTTTTTTGTTATCTTTTCTCTGACATGTCCTCCTCTTCCTCCCTGGGTGGAAAAACATTTTGTATCAAAAGAAATATAACAAATATTCGATAGAAGTTTGATAGATTTAAGTCTGTAATTACACCAACCAACCACTGGGAAGGGGGGCGCTAAATGCCCCTAAAACGCTAGGTGCCTCCCAACAATAAAGAGAAGAAGAATAAGACTAAACACTACAAACCTTTTCCAGCATTTGAAACAATGTCACCGGTTAATATTTACAGTCTACGGTTAGATCACAACGAAATAAAGAAATGACGGTCCCAAACGAGTGTTAATGGACCCTCAGCAAGCCCCGGCTCATTAAGTGTTACTCCCCAGCAGCAAACTGTCATATCAGCGTTTTTCAGCACCGTGCACTGTGCTTATGATTTTTAAATGTTTCTCTGTTCAAGTATAGTTTGTCATATTCTAACAATAAAGAAGGTTAAACCACTTTTAACCATCGGGTTTCTTCAACTTTCACTCTGGGGGAGCTCTACATATTTTGGCTTCACTCCAAGGCGGCTGTTTCTCTGTTCATCTTAATATACACTCTATGGTCTTTAACCATCCAGCTTAATCTACTCCATTTATTTCTTCACTCTTGACTTGCTTGTTGACCTTTTTCTTTAAATGTGTCTGACTTTTAGACCTCCACTTGGCGGCAGAGTTGGGGAAGACTCTTCTGGAGAGGAACAAGGAGCTGGAGGACTCCCTGCAGCAGATGTACATCACTAATGAAGAGCAAGTGCAAGAGATCGAGGTATGACTGACAGATATAGGTTAAGAGCTTTCCAGAGAAAGATTTTTTTTTATTGTTATTTATAAATGTGAATTTTGAGAAATAACTGTTAAGTATAAAAACTAGGGATGCTCCGATGCATCGGTTCAACGTCGGTATCGGGCCAAAATTGGCCCTGCTGACAGACATCGGCACCTCGGTTCATAATTTGGCATTTGTTGTTCCAAATCAAAGTTTGGCTGTAAGCTGATCTAGTTCACCTAACTACTAATTCAGAGAAGAGGGTTTTTATTGGGCAGATGAAGTCACCTGTTGACTCTGACTTATTTTCATGAGCGAATGAGAGAAAATGTTGCATTGTGGGAGTCGGACAACAAAAGAAGTCATGAAACAAACATGGGAATCGGCAATCGGCTAGATAGTTATTTCAAACATTGGTATCAGCCCTGATTTTCCCAATCATGCATCTCTAAACAAAACCAGTTCCCCCACTCCTTGAACCAAACCATTTATTTTATTCCTTCATTTTTATTAACATATGCATGAAGTACAGTTAATAGAAGGGGCATTTGTTACTCTCCCTTTATTCCCACATTGTCTGAGTTACAGAACAGTGAATGGTTAATGTACTTGTTTATATTGGATAAATAAAATATGAGGAATAACAACATTTAAAATGTTAGGGTTAAAATGGCTTTAACCATGGACAAAACAAACAAAAAAAGTCTCCCCTCATATCTCATGGTGACTTTTTTTTTGGCTATGCTGGGACTTTTGATCACATCACATGACCTTCAGAAAAAAATCAGATTCAAAGGATTTTCAAACGTCCATCATTTTATATAAATGCTTAAAGCCAACTGCAAAGAAATTTTGAAACTGGACAGGCTTCTTAGTGATATTGAGGTGGGATTGTTTTGTCAAATTGAAATGGTTTAAGAAATATATAAATTAAAACAAACAAACTAATTAACAAAATTAACAAACAAAAAATAAGTCATCTTCTTGACCTGTTTTTTGTGATCCGATGTTCTCTGAGATTGTTGCTCTGTTGTGTGGATTTATGTAAACTCTCTGTATAGGAATTAGTAGAGACGAGCATGCATTTGTTTTCGTCCCACAGTACCTGTCTAAGCAGCTGGACGTTCTTCGGGACATGAATGAGCAGCATGCCAAAGTGTACGAGCAGCTGGACGGGACTGCCAGAGAGCTGGAACGGACCAATCACACACTGGTGATGGACAGCAAGGCCTCGCATCAGAAGATAGAGAGGTTAGTGCCACCAGACGTTTTCTGCTCCTCCTTTCCTTCATCCTCCTATCCACTCTCTAAACATGTTCTCTACCTCCTGGACAGGCTTACAGGAACCATCGAGACTTTGCAGAACCAGGTGGAGTCTCTCTCAGGGCAGGTGGAGCAGCTCCGCTCCATGGAGCAGCTCCGAGTCAGAAGGGAGAAGAGAGAGCGACGTAAGACCATCCACTCCTTCCCTTGTCTGAGGGAGCTTTGCACAGCACCCAGGTACTTGTCATTTATAACAACTAATCCCTCAACTTCACCAACTTCATTAGTTTTCAACTTCATATTTGTGTGACATGTTCACAGGTACGAGGATGAGTTTGTAGTGGGCAGGGCGGAGAGTTTTTCTGTGGATGTGAAACCTCAACCGTGCGAAGAGGAGAACCAGCATCTGAGGGTGGCGGTGTCGGCTCTGCGAGCGGCTGTCCGGACTGAGAGGGGGCGTCGAGAGGGCGTGGAGAGGGAGTGCAACCTCCTACTGGCAGAGTTCTCCCGGCTGCAGACTCGAGTCCAGGTTAGTGCAGATTGGGACTCTTAATCAAAACCACAATGATACGGTTCATTTGCTGAAATTAACTTAAGCCTGGCTCAACTTTTCTAGGATTGTATAAAAGTTTTAGATATATGGATACAATGTTTCAGAATAGAGAAACGCCGGGTTGTGTCCTGCCACTGGTCGCCATGACTACAGTCCTCCCTTGTCTCTCGTGACTATATTGTACTCGTGCGCGACTTCCGCCAGACGCGTTCATGACGTTATCGTCAAGACTTTAGATCCTAAACATCAAACATGTTTGACATAAATCGGGCCGTCCCCGACGATCGCAGAGCAGATCGGGGACGTTAAGATTGGAACTTTGTGCCACTCACACTACAAGATAATCTGGGCAGATAATCTGTTTTGAGCAGTCTTGAGTCTTGCGACTGTCGGGAAGGAGGAATCTGACCTCAAATTGGCCCGAGTATGCTGCAGTGTGAGCCAGGCTTTAGTCACAGAAATGTGTTAAGTAATTCAACAATTATACTTTTTGCATGATTTGACATACTTTGATTTTTCCCTTATTTCCAAAAGTTAGGTTTTGTGCATCTTGATTATGGAACATTGTCTTGAAGGGATATATTACAGCCTAAAGAAATAATGCACAGGAATCCTGGTGATGAGGGCACTGTAGGTAGACTTGTGCTTAGGCACTGTTGATCACTGGCAAAGCGCTAGAAAACTAGACATACTTGCACTCATATAGTGAGCAGAGATACCGCTGAAGTAGCAGACACAAACTGCCAAACAGACGACTCTTGAGAGGGAGTATATCAGCAGCCGTTGATTGCACCTGATGAGTTGCAGATGTTCCTAACGAGCACCTCAGCCTCTGACAACACACCTCCCAGACTCTGCAGCAAAAACAAGAAGCACAGAAAACAACCAAAATCCTACCCAAAGCTAAACCCGAAAACACCCCAGTATAAACACACCACACTAAATAATGAGACCCACACTAGTAATTAAACCAAAATGGAAAAAAAAGAGTCCCAAACATGACAATTTCCAACACAATCGAGGCAGCAGTAGACAAGAAACTCCTGTGTTCTGAAGGTGAGATAACTGTATTTACAGGGATGTTATAGCTGTTCCTGTTTTACCCCTAACAAAGAAAACACTCTTTGAGGTTCTGTCTAAATGCTGCCATACAACACAACTCTGTGCTTTCAGTGGCAAGCCATGACAACCTGTTTGAAGCCGACTGCTGAAGCAATTACTTGAGCCAGAGTCTTAAACTTGACCTTTATTGGAAGTGAAATGAAAATCATGGAACCTGCAGAATTGATTTGAAATTGTGTTTGTCCTTGTTCCCAGGATGCTGAGAGCTGCCAGGGGAGGGTGCGGGAGCTGGAGGTGGAGCTCCAAGAGCTGCAGCAGCTGCGTCGCGCTCGGACGTTCCTGCTGGGCAGCGAGGATGATGGCGTAGGTCTTACTCAGACTGTCCTCAACAGTACCCCGGAGACGGACACCTTCCTGGAGGTGGAGGTAGGGGAGACTGGAGGAGGCGTTCGGGAGGAGACAGAGGGCGGAGGAGGCGTTGGAGGACAGGCTCTCCCTGAGTCCAGCCCCGTGAGGAAAAGTTGCAGTGACACGGCACTCAACGCCATTGTGGCCCGCGATGCGTCCGGCCGCAGGAGAGGCAGCTACGCTCTTCACGCCAACAGCGTGAGGAAGAGGGGGATGTCTATCCTCAGAGAGGTGGACGAGCAGTATCACGCTTTACTGGAGAAGTATGAGGAGTTGTTGGGGAAGTGCAGGCGCCATGAGGAGAGCCTGTGTCATGCCGGTGTCCAGACTTCCAGACCCGTCTCCAGAGACCCGTCCATGAAAGACTGTGCCATGGGCCCCACCCCAGCACCTCCCTCTACCCCTACGCAGTCGCCTTCAACCCCTGAAGCCATCGAGAGCATCAGCAAGCAGGTGGAGGCGGTGGATAAGCGGCTGGGACAGAACACTCCAGAGTACAAGGCCCTTTTTAAAGAGATCTTCTCTCGTATCCAGAAGACCAAGATGGACATCAAAGCTACCAAAAGTGCTAAGGCAAGCAAGTCAGGCAAATCTGGCAAATCTAGTAAACAGTAATGTTATACTGGTTTGCTCATGAGAGGAAAGGCGTGTTCTTATTACAGAGTCAAGTGCTGAGATTTGAGAAGAGAGGCCTTTTATAAGGGGTAGAATTTGACGTAATTAACTCAAAGATTTTTCGGTTTTATAAGTCTGTTTAGTAGAGGTGACCTAATCCAAGCTACTCTTAGAGTAACAGTCTCTGTTAGCGTCGCAAGTCTCCTTATACACCCATGGAGTAATACTAACAGGTTAGTATACTGTTTCTGATTCCATTAAGAAGGTCACTCTGACTTAACAAACAACAGACCAATTCTGTGACTGACAGATGATTAATGCCACACATGCGACACTGCTTAGATCTCTGCGAGGCGATGTCAACTGAAGTCCAAAAACACACCTTTAAATTCTGTTCATGGGTAGAAGAGCCACCAAAGAAGCAAAACTGACATCTTTAAGATCTAACTTAAGCTTAAAAATACATAAAATTCTGATAAATTCTGAATACATTATTGCGGAAAAACTTGCGGAATTCATTCTTCTAATACGAAGTAAATGGACTAGTTGAGAACTAGTCCCCCCCCACAGTAACCATAGTAACACAGTAATAGCAATATGCTTCTCATGAGCCTCAAGTGCACTAATGTTAGAGCGTCACACAAAAATACACCAGAGAATGACCCTCTGATTAACACACGAGTGCAGAACTAAATTGAATATTAAGATAAAGTTTATTATAATTAATAATTATAATTATAATGGACTCTACTAACATGTATAATTAGAGTAAGCTTAATGTGATCCTCTCAGGCCACATTGCTGCCTTCCTCAACAATTATCTGGAGGTGCCTCTTACATATAATATTATAGAGATTAATGCAGTGCTAAAATTTAATAAGACTGTAATCTACATGTCTACTCTTTTGCTGCGGTGTCTATGTATGACCTTACTACTGCTTTTTAAAAATGTTTGCTGTGCCTCACCCTGTAATCTAGAGATTTTGAGAAATGTATTTCTTCCTCACTGATAATTAGATGATCTTGTCTGAATGCTAAATATGAGGCTACAATCAGTAGCCAGCTAGCAGAGACAGCTAGCCTAGCTTTGTTGTCAATGACAAGTTGTGGGTTTTCTGGTGGTTTACACCAATTTATTTATTGACAGGAAGCAGAAAGCACAAGCTGTTTTTAATTGGTGAGCTTTAGAGGCTGATGTTGTTAGCCTTGGAAAAATAAGCAATGCAGTGCTGTTACTCCATGTTTTCACTCGTTAGCTTAGCAAACTAACCGACAACTGGCTGTTTTCGCTAGCAGACATGAAGATGGTATCATTGCTGTCAACTTCCCGCAAGAAAATAAATTAGCATTTTTTTTCAAGTGTTGAAGAAGTGATGAAAACTTTAAGACATTATTTTTCAAAGACGCTTTTGGGGGTGCTAGTAAAAAAAAGGCATGCTAACTGTAAAACTTGAGGAAGTGTAGCCTGACTAGAAACTGAATTTAAATGTATAAAATAGATACCTTCTCCCTACACTGTGTTAAAGTAATGAAGTATATCTTCAACTGGACTACTTCAGCCCATTTGGGCAGCAGTAACGTTGCTAACTGAGATGCCAGAGGCCTTTATTTATAATAGTGAGTGACATCAACATTAGCTTTAGGCTAGGTAGTTAAATCTGTGTTTGATTGTGTAACAGTGAAGATCCTACTAGTGCTAAATAAGGCTGCTGTCTTGCAAAAGACAATCTCTGGAGATTGTTATGTTCACTATTTCCTGGGCATTATGAACACTCATCATACAAAATATAAACATCCTGAAGTGAGCTGTGTAATAAAGGTTCAGACCAGATAAAGCATGTTTAGTTGTCGGAGAAATAGACGAGTCAATAAAAAATAAAAAATGAAAGAGGCATAACTGTCGTTGCGTTTGCAATAGAGGACATTGAACGAAGACATCATTATAGTGTTGTAGTCAAGACCAGACTAACCGAGACCAAGACATATCCAAGACCAGAGTGCTCAGAGACTGAGACATGACCAAGACATTTAGGGATCGAGACCAAGACCAAGGCAGGGCGAGACCAAGACCAGACAAAGACCATAAATATCACTGAAAAATCATCATCTTGTGTGCAGCAGGTGTGTCACACACTTAGACCTTAACACCGGGAAGGCTGTGGCTGTAACTGGAGGATAAAAAATAAAAAAGTTATTGTGAAGGGATTTCCTTCTGATCCCAGTAATGACGAGGAAAAATAGCCTATTTGTGGTGGTTTTTATTTAAAATCGAGAGTCCCCCCCCAGTCGGACACCGAGACAAGACCGAGTAAAAATGCTTTTGATTCCGAGACAGAGACCGAGACCTTCTCAAAGTGGTCTCAAGACCGGTCTTGTCTTGAGACCAAGACTGATTTCAAAGAACTACAACAGTACATCATCAACATTATAAACAGGCAGGGATTAGGAGCCTTTTTAAATAATGCAAGAAGTAGAGAAAACTGAAATTACATGTGTGAATAAAATATCCAGAGGAGCTTTTTATACAAGTGTTGAAACTATTTTCCTTTACTAATACACATATACACATTGTGCAACCAGTATAAGGCTTAAACCCAGGGCTTTGTCTAACACCTAGCAGTCTTACCAAACTATAAACTAACCTGCAAATATATTGCACCTTTTATCACAACTTACAGTACCTATGCCTTTTTTAGAGTAACCTGGGTTATAATAATGAATGTTATTACAGCTAATTTCTTATCTGGTTCTTCAGCGAAGTTGAAGTAACAGCCAAGTTTGAAATGTTTCACATATGGGAGAGCGGACACCCCGAGGAATCCTACACTCGTGTCTGGAGCTGATGTGTGTGGAAAGAACAAGAAAGATGCATGTTTGGCTGGAACTTTGTTCGGAAATCAGGGAGGAATCATGTAAAAGTTTTTCTTCTTGCTCTTGCAGCTAAGAAATTCTGTTTGACGACTGTGATGTTTGAAGTGATAGCAGGTTGATTGCTCATTTCTTGTGAATTGTCAAGCAAGTGGATGGAGAAATATGTGTAAAGAAACGATGCCAAACCAGAGCCGTTCTTCACTGATAGAGGCTCACAGGGTTTCTGTACTGTAATGTCTTACCTATTGCACTTAAACGTGTCTGTCGCCTCATCTTTTGCATATTTAGACTAGCTCATATTACACTGTAGCTGTGTATTTATTTGTGCGTGAATGTTTATTTTTTCTACTTTTTCAGTGCCTGTATGTGAATGTCACTAACAAAATGTCAGAACAAAGCTATTTAATTTGCTTTACTTTTCTTACCCAGTTTACATGTGTGTATTATTAGTTCATAAGATATTGGAATTAAAGCTAGGTCTGCTCTATTAATAGCTCATATCTCTACTGAGTCTAGACCTCATTTCCCCTGTCAATAAAACATTGATCTAATGTGACTCCATGTTGTTGTTTTTACTGCATTTATAATTACACAGAGTGAGGATATGAGTGTAGTATGAGAGTGACATATGACCGTGAAATATGCAGAATGAATGTCAAAATCTTATTGAGAATATTTTCATTCACAATAATGCTGTAAGCCGAGGAAACAAGTTATCAATAGTCATAAAATAAATGGATAATAAACCCAGAATATGACCTTTAGCGGGATATACACTGTATGGTCTGATCGTTTGTCTGACCTGGCCTTTATACAGGAGGACAGTTAATAGAGTCGGAAATTGTGGAGAGAAAGAGTGGGCATTGACATTCAAGTAAGGATCAGACTCAGGTCAGACTCGAAACCCGGGTTGCCCACTTCAAGGAAAACAGCCTTTATGGGATGCGCCAACTAACCGCAAGGCCAACCAACATCCCCTTCTGACCTAAATTCGGGTCAAAAGATTTTTAAGGTGATGTTTGCTCTGTGGTTTACGAGCATCAATCATCTCCTCCTGGCTGCCACTGCCAATCTGTCCATATATGCCATCTATCAAGATGTGCTGCTTGGTGGATTGGTGGCTTATGGGTTTTGGTTGGCTATCACTTAACGTGTTAATTATTTTATTTAAAAGAAAAACTGCATCAATTGTCAGAACAATGGCGTTTGTAAATTGTGATTAATTTCTGAAAAAGCAGAAATTTTATTTGGGGATGGTCAAAATCTTGGGACACTTGAAGCAAAGTAAACATTAGAGCCCTTTTCTGACTGGGCCTGTGCAAAGTGGCACACTGAGCATCTGTGGAGGATCTGAAATAAAGTCTAGACTCTGGAGAACCTTCCAAGTCCAGGAGACCATGATAGGCAGTTCCAGTATGCTAAAACAGGGTCCAAAATACTCGATGTGATTTTTAAATGGGGGTAATTTTCATCCAATCACTGTGAAACCATATAGAACACCAAACCATAGACATGTTCTTGGACGGTGGGTTTTGTTCAATTAGGCCTTTAAGTTCCTGCAACCAAATGTCATACCTGTCTTTTGCACTGGGAGAAAAGCAAGTAAGTAGTAGGTCTTACAATATTCAATTCAGTTCAAATAACTGTATTTGTCCCCGGGGGACAATTCAAAGGTACTCAGAACAACATAATGACAGTACAAGCTCAAGCAGGCGAACACAACAAATTCATAGCTTTTTGTTGAAGTCCATCATTAGCTGTTTTCGGTCTCTAGTAGCCTATAAAAAGTTAAGAAATGTATTTTGATAAGAGGTATATCATTTTAAAACTGTACCGCGAGGTGCATGCAATCCTCGCAATGCATGCTTTTCTGAACATAACACCGGTGTACAGTACGATTCTGAAGTTATATCTACCATATGCAGCTTCAGCTCAAATACTCCGACCGCGTGGCCTAATGGATAAGGCGTCTGACTTCGGATCAGAAGATTGAGGGTTCGAGTCCCTTCGTGGTCGACTTTTGCTCCTGCAGTAAGAGCCAAATTATCTTTATCGGTTTGTATTCTTCTGCCATCAAAATACATGCTACAATCGGAAGTGTCCTGAATCCGATTTATTTTGCTCCTCTGTGACTCATTTCTTAATGACAGTGTGAACAATTTGCAGTCCATGGTCACATTGAATCTGAGCTTTTCAAAACAGCTTCGAGCCACTTTCGTCATCATGTGGATTCCCACACGAGTCTGATCCAGGCCATATTTAACAAGCCATGTGAACAGGACAGAAAAAATCAGATCTGAGCAAAAAACTTAATTGAGCATACAGTCTGGCAGAGTGAGCGCAGCCTGTTTGTGGCCAGTTTATTGAAGCATTAGCATTATGGATGATCACTGCGTTATTTATTATGCAGTCTTTGATCCAGATACACAAATTAAGCATTAAAGTTACCTCAAAGCTTGAGCCGAGCTTTACTATTAATTCGGAAAAAACATTGTTTTTGGTTTCTATTAATGTGTAAATGTATCAATACATAATTATATAAATGTAAAATTAACTAAGTAATTACTTACATAAATACATTAAAACACTAAAATTCTATAGAAATATATTTTTCATTGACAAAATAATTGTATTTATGTTTTATTAATGTTTTTTTCCCCTGAATTTATTTATTCATATTTTTTATTTATTTATGCATTGATTCGAGTACTTGTTTATTTCTACTAAAGTCATTTATTTGTCCTTCATTGCAAATAAAGCCGCTTGTGACAATAGATGTGACAGTAGACAACTTTGCCGAATACATAATGGAAATGTATGTCTTAGGTGCCCTCATGAGCAGAGTGGCGCAGCGGAAGCGTGCTGGGCCCATAACCCAGAGGTCGATGGATCGAAACCATCCTCTGCTAATTTTATTCCTGCTAGTTTTACTCTACCTCTTTGTTTCTACATTGCCTACATGTTTCAGTGAGATAAAACCACTAAAATTGGACAAAAGATGGTTTGTCTTATTCCTCAAGTGAGTATTAGTTATAAACATTGATTTGAGGATAGTCGGTCATAAAACATGGAAGTTATTGTAGAAAAAGGATAAAAAATATTGATTTATTAATAGTTAAATATTAATTAATTAAAACCGCTAATATTGGACAAACGTTGGTGTGTCTCATTGCTCCAAGTGAATATTAATTATAAATATTTATTTGAGGATAGTCAGTCATAAAACATGGAAGTTATTGAACAAAACTGATTTAAATATGCCCCTAAAGACGGTCTCCGTCGGCTACATGTTTCAGTGAGTGTTGAAGTCAAATTGTAGGTTCATTAAGACTGAGGTCATGTCTTATTGCTAACCTTTATTTACCAATGTACACATTTATTCCAAATTTTTTAATGCATTTCCTATTATTTCATTTATTTTGTGTACACATTTATTTATGCATCATTCATTTTGATACATTGTCCTAAAAAAACAGAAGAAATATAAATAATAAGTAAGTATTGACAATACAAGCATGAGAAGTTTATATTTATCATTCAATCAATTATTCAAAATCCAGTCGTCTGCTCTGCTTGATAGCCGAGTTAATCTTCTTCTGTCTGAGTCTCTCCTTGTCCCTCTTCTGTAACCTGCACAGCAAGTAAACTGTTAATAAACAACACATTTATGATCAAGGTGTGTAGACATTTTTTTTTGGTGTAACGCTGGGTCATACCTGGCTGCCCGAAGAGCTATGTCCTCTGCTGTAGGCTCATGTGGCTTCTCGCTAGCCTCAGCGATGATGGCAGAAATCTTTTGTATACAATCAGTGAGGTTTCTCTGCTGACTCCTGCTCAGCTCTGAGGTCACCAGCAGCTCCCCGGCCTTATTGATTCGGTTTTTGTTCTGCGACACCAAGCAATAAATAAACAGTTTACTTTAAGACATTTTACAAATTCAAAAAATCAGAGTTCATTTAATACTAATTACAGTTAGTATTAGAAAACACTTAAAGAGAAACTGATGAAAATATAATGTACAACACTTTCATTTGAAAAGTAACAGTGAACCTAACTATACAATTGTTATCAACAATTCAGGCTTTAAGCATGACTCAAGGGCTTGGGATAACAAACCTTTTCAAAGATTTTGCGTCGAACTTCTTCTGGGATCCACTCCGCTGTTAGCAAATGGAATCGAATCTCTGCTTTTGTGCTGACTGTGAAAAAAGATGTCAATATAAAAAAAGGAATTCACACAGTATTAGTGAAGGATTCTGATAAGAGCTGTGAGGAGCCACACATCCTCTATTCAAGCAATGACAGCGTTTATAAATAATCAACTTTAAGGACCTTTATTGACATGCTGACCACCAGGACCGCTGCTTCTGCTGTAAGATACTGTCAGACGGTCTAAAAGCCAGAAGGAGAAGAAATATAATGAGGAAAAATACAAAAAGACAAAGTAAATATTTTCTTTGTGATTCAGTTGAGAGCCTATATATTTTTGTATTTACCTACTGGAACATGCACTTGGTCTTCCTGAAAATATACAATAATAAATAGTTAAACAGTTGATTTTCCCTTTTCATGTCAATGTCATAAGACTATTGTACAGTGCGTTTATACTATGGTTTATACAGTTGATAGATTGTTATTTATTGACTGTATGTCTGTGAACCTCTGGTTGAGTCTGAACATTTTAACCATTGACTTTTTGTTATTTTGGTGATGTTAATTGTTTCCAATAAATAAACTAAATTTTTAAGACTTGGTTAAAGTACACTAGCTTCCAGATTAAAATCATATTTTTGTTTAAGCCCTACTTAACACAAATCCTGACTTGTGCAAGAGGTGGTTTTCGCACAGTTTGATATTAAAAGAGAAATGAATGAATTCCTTGTTTACCTTGGTCCTGTGTAGTCAGAATTCAAAAGACACGATGGCTGAATTGTGCTGCTATTTAGCTCACCTGTGTGATGTCAGTCCCTCGTGTCGCGTAACCTATAGTCGGTTGTAAATTGTTGTTTACGTCTCTAACAACACTCCTCAGTTTTGCAGCATGTGGAAAGATTACACTCCGGAGTAAAGAAGCTCGTCGAGCTATGTGTGCCGCCATGTTGGACTGACGTCATTACGGCGGACGGAGTTCGAGAGGACGACATTCCAAATAAAGTTAAGTGTGGGTGCTAAAATGTCACAATGAGTTTTGTCTTTCTCCACACACCTAGTTTGATATAACGCTGACACCGTTGTTGAGGGGGGCAAAAGGTCAGGTTCTACCGAGATTTGAACTCGGATCGCTGGATTCAGAGTCCAGAGTGCTAACCATTACACCATAGAACCACATACTGCGCATCTCGACAATTGACCTATAAATAGCTATAAATATGATTTAGACACCACCAGTGCGTGTCGGATGATAAAGGGTGGAAGATAAAGTGTGTGCCATAATTATTGATAAATACTTTTCAGACATGGCAGAATACGATATACTAACCGGTCAGTGAATACAGACAATGCTGTAAAGGTTTTTGATTCAAAAAAGGGAAGTTACCGGGGTCATATGAGGAGAAAAATTAAACTACATTTTATGCTGTTGGTAAATGTAAAATCCCAAATTATGTAGTCTATTTCAAAGTCTCATTCTCAAGGTCCGCAAACAGATGCAGATCACACCACTGCCCCATGTTCATACCCAGCTTTGACATAGATTATATGTATGACCTCGAGTGCTGTCAAGCCCTGATTCAACACAAAACCTGTCACAGTCCACAACACATGTGCTATAAGTATCATGAAGTTTAAAGTGTGGGATGAGATACACTTAGTCCAGAGCTAGGTGAACCTTCAGGCAACCGCTTGAGGCCCCAGGCCAGTAGGGGGCCCCCCAAGGCTCACAGAGTTTAAACTATTTAATATTTACAGTCTATGATTTCAAGTGACAAAACTCGATAAAGACAGGTGACATGTTAATTCAATTTAACATGATAATATAATAGATATACTTCACTTAATCATAATAATAATAATAATTTTATTAATATAAAGCTTTCAGTCAAAGTGCTGTACAAAAGTTAATACAAAATATAGTTTAAAAAACATTTCAGAAACTAAAAACAATTAAAAACACACTCGGACTCTCAGAAAAACATACAGAGAAATCATAACTCATACACAACAGTAAACAGATGGGTCTTTATCTTAGCTTTAAATACCTCAACAGAACAAGCCTGCCTGATGTCAAGAGGTAAACTGTTCCACAGTGTCGCCTGCTCACCAACTGTCTTTTTCCTGACCTTTGGGACACTCAGAAGACCCCGTCCCCTGAGAACACAGGGCTCGGGCAGGCACATAGGGGTTCACCAGGTCAGTAAGGTACAATGGTGCGCTGCTATTGAATATTTTAAAAGTTAGTAGCAACACCTTAAAATCTGCTCTGGCATGAATAGGGAGCCAATGAAGAGAGGCCAACACGGGGGTAATGTGTTCATATCTGAAGGCTCCGGTCAGACTTAGGTCAGACTTTAATCAATCAATCAATCAACTTTTATTTGTATAGCGTCAACTCATAACAAGTGTTATCTCGAGACACTTTACAAGAAGCAGGTAAAATACCTTCCTCTTTGTCTGTTAACATTACAAAAGAGCAGGTAAAAAGACCTTACTTATTGCTATATTACAAAGATCCGGCCTATCCATGTTCTGGCAAGCCGTCAACCGACGATCTTGAGGAGCCTAGGAGAGCTCAAGAGCTCCCAGGAAAGTAGGTGGTTAGTGACTGAGATTTATAGATAGATACATGCAGTAATATGATGTACTGTATATGTAGAGAGAGAGAGAGAGAGGAGCTCAGGGTGCCAGTTCCCCCAGTAGTCTAAGCCTATAGCAGCATAACTAAGAGCTGGTCTACACCAGCACCAGCCCTAACTATAAGATTTATCAAAAAGGAAAGTTTTAAGTCTATTCTTAAAAATACAGACTGTGTCTTTTGGTTGTATTGCACCGTGGGACGGAGACAAACGCAATTTCGATTCCACTGTATGTCTGGCATATTTTGAAATTGACAATAAAGTTGACTTTGACTTTGAAGGCATGTCACTGTGAGATCACAGACAATGCAGTAAGAAATACGTTTATAGAGCTTGAATGTACCACGAGAGGGCGCCTTTCCCACATGCTATAAGTTTGGGGAAGGCAGAAGGGGAAGTGGAACACTTCTTTGATGGTCTCTGTGTCAGGAGGACGCCTTCAGCGGACGGACACTGATGGTGTTTTTAACGAAACATAACAACCCAGTCGTGTAAATGTAGCTGTGATTAATGTTACATAAAGATGAGATAATAGGACCGCGTAACAAAACAACCTTTTTTTGTAAACTAAGTGAACAAAAGTATTTATTTCATTACGTATTGAATTATTTATAGCTGGTTTATTTTTAACTAGCTTAACAGCTATAGCTCGACGCGCAACGATACAGATGCTGCTAGCTGCTTTATCCGCATTAACATTATCTAATGTTCTTTTAGTTAATTACTAATCGTATTGACAAGTCTCAAGTCTAAGCGGTGTATTTGACATCAAAGTAAAGGTTATACGTCCTCAATTACTGAAGAGTGGACGGACATAACATTGGGCATCTGCTACAATCCTGTTTATCGTTAGCTTAGCTTGTTTACACGAAGATTTCGATTAGGCAAGACAGGAAGTGATGATGTGACTACAGGGGGTGAAGCCTCGGCAGTGAAGTCATGCGTGACTTGAAGTGTTCATTGTCTGAGAGAAACCAGCCCACTGCACGGTGGTGATCAGGTTAAGAACCATCACTGGGATATTGAGCCTCTTTAGTACCCAACATGCCTGGGATGGTCGTGTTTGGTCGGCGGTGGGGGATTGCCAGTGATGACCTTGTTTTCCCCGGATGTTTTGAACTCTTCTTTCGTCTGCTTTGGTAAGTTGGGCACATTATTTTTATCTCCACCTGAGCACTTTGGTTACCTCGAGTTTAACTTGTGAAACATGATAACAGGCCTGCTCCACAGGAGTGGCTGGGCCCCTGATATTTAATAATATCAATGCAATGAATGTTGGCTCAGTTGGATTGGCTCTGATCTTCTTTTGGAGCTGACTGGAGAAAGTTAATTGGGGTCAAAGCCTTGTGGTCTCCTTTCCTTTCTGCTGTACTTACTTTGGTGCAGATATCTGGCATGGCCATACACAGACAGACATCAAGTTAAGTCCAAACAATAAACCAAAAGTGTATTTCTATGTTAAAGGGAATTATGAGTATTTAGCTTTAGCGATGTCATATCATGTGTTATTGCTTGAATCTAAGAGGGACTGTGTTTTGGCAAACCTTTATTGAGCTGGGCTCCAGAAAGCTCTCACCTTCTGGGGGGTAAAAATGGGAGAGCTGCTGACTCCGATGTTGTTGTTTTTTTTTATCAGCTGCTTCTTTTCTCTTCAGGTGGATTGGCACCATGACCCTGTTCACTTATCACAAGGGAAATTTTGATTGTAATGGAAGAGGAGTTCTTCACAGCTATCTGGTGGGACTGTTGGTCGTGTTGGCGCTCATCATCCTGTCGTTATCTGCCACTGTCTACGTCAGCGCCCAAGGTAAATCGGTTGTTTATTGATCATTGTGAAGATATTTAGGCATGTAAGAACATTGGCTGGAGTGGAAACTCCAGGGTTACAATTCTTTCACATCATTTTGCCTTGAGCAACACGTTTCAAAATACAGGTTATTAAGCAATATGCGATGAAAGAAGTGTTCAAGACAGTTGCTCTGATTCTGTCTAACACATATTTCCACACATTCTTTCTCCTGAAATACTGAAATGTGTGAAAGCAGAACTGTTCAGAATTAATTATTAATTATTAAAAGTTGAATTTAAAGGCAACTGGACCTCGGGGGAGATCTTGAAGACACTTCAACTCTTGTGCAAAAGGCTTCTTCGGTTCTAGACATTTTTTTGATTCAGCTTTCAATTGCCATGGCTTGTGTGACTGAAAACCTCCACTGTCAAATTAAATATAGAATAGTAAGGGTAACATATATTTTTGGAGGCTGCCAAAACACATTTTGTCCTTTTGTAACATCTTAATAGTTCACTTAATACATAGCAGCTAATTAAACATCCATCTGTGGTGCAAAACAAACAATTATTTTATAGGTTAAACAAAAGTCTTCGGTCATTTATTTATCAGGTACCATTACAAACCCCGGCCCACGGCGCTCCATGCCAGCCCTCGTGTATCTGCGAGCTCTCTTGTACATCCCTGAGCTGGTGTGGGCCTGTCTTGGAGCTGTCTGGGTGTCTGACGACAGCAAAGGCTGTGATCCTGCCACAGTGGGAGCTGTCATAGCGGCAGTCGTTGCCAGGTTGGTTGTTTAGAGTTGGTTCTAAGTTATAACACCATTTGATAGTCAGACAGGTGTTTTGGTTGAGCAACTCTCTTTCTGTGTCCCCAACAGCTGGATCATCCTGCTGTTCACTGCTATCGGTGTTGTGTTTGTGTTTGACCCGCTTGGTAACCCGCGTCCCCGGCCTGCTGCCATGGAGCCGCTGGGAGTACGAGACCTGCAGAGCAACGAGGGCACCCAGTTCTTCTCCACAGCTCGCTCCCTGGCTGTAAAGGTGTGGGAGAGCCGGCTGCGGCTCATGTGCTGCTGTCTGCCACAAGACGAAAGCCACCGAGCAGCGTTCTCCAGCATCTCCCAGCTCGTCAGTGGATTTTTCTCTGTAAGTGGAGCCTTCTTTTCTTTCATCTGCTCTTTTCTACACCTGCCAGTTAGTTATGAGTTAAGTTATATATTGTGAACAAACTGACTAAAAAATGTAATTCTGCAAACGAATCATTCATGAAATGTTTTTGTTCCTTTGGTGTTGCAGGACACAGACCTTGTCCCCAGTGACATCGCAGCTGGTCTGGCTTTGCTGCACCAGGAGCAGGATAAGATGGAGCGAAGCAGAGACCCAGAGGTCGAAGTTGATCACAGTCCTTCCTCCCCCATCGTGAGTACAGGAGTCTGTCGTCTTTGTCGCTATAGCAGACTGCAAAGAAGTTCAAAATATTAAGTAAACTGTATGAGTTATGTAAGTCTGTGAAGCATAACCCTAATCTTTAAAATATGCTTGTACTTCCTAAACCATTCACAGGGAGAAGATTTGGAGACAGAGTTGGAGAAAGCAGCTCACTGTATGCAGTTTGCTGCAGCGGCTTATGGCTGGCCGCTGTATGTTTACGCCAACCTCTTCACTGGACCCTGCAAGCTCAGTGGAGATTGGTAAGACACTTCTTACTTATCCGAGTCAGTAGGACTTCAGGCAAATCACAAAACCAGCCAAGTTAGACTAGTACCTGCAGAAACTGACTAGGTAACCCAGGCAGCCCTTATTAGAATGCATATGTTTGTATCAGCTGTAGGAGTCATGCAGCAGAGTACGACATTGTGGGGGGAGACCACCTTGGCTGTCACTTCTCCTCCATCCTGCACAGCACTGGTCTGCAGTACAGAGACTTCATCCACGTCAGCGTCCACAACCAGGTAGGAATGTCAACTTTCCCCACTCAGAAATACTAGAAGATACTTAAGAAGTCACCATAGTCTCAACATTTCACCCCCCCCCCCCTCTCCCCATCCACAATATGTTTGTTATTGAAGTAAACGAGCGGTTTTGTTTTTAATTTTATTTGACAGATCTATGAGATTCCGTTCTTTGTGGCTTTGGATCATAAGAGGGAGGCTGTCCTGGTGGCTGTCAGAGGAACGCTGTCTCTGAAGGTGAGTTTGGACTCCGTCTGCCCAGGATTCATTGTAAAATGACACGACAGTCTTTTTTTATCAACATTTTGTTTCTCTCATTTGTTCACAAAACATATAAATGATTAGTTTAAAGTCTTACACTTTCATGTCATGTGTGAACATGAAACATGTCCCTCTGTACACCTGCTGTTATCCTCTCATCTCTTCTTCATGTTCAGAATCACTTCCCCATCTGTACAGAGGGCTTTTCTTTAATGGATGTTTAAAGGTCACCGTTTGTCTACTTCTGGTTTTGCATCTCTTCTAAAAAGAGAAAAAAGGCCTTAAATATTGCTCATACAGAAAAAGAAGAGTTAAGTAGGAAGTGAGAGTGTGATGAGTAAGTAAGGGCATGTCTGTGAGTGTAACAACAAATGAATCCATACAAGCATCAAAGGTTAAAGATCCTTTTTTATGGTGGTCATGATTTGGTTTCTTGTGTTTGTCTACAAGTCTGAAATAATCAAACAGGATTTTGTTCAACACACCCCCGATTTCATTTTTTATAGTGCGAATGTGAGAAAAGTGCTAGACCAAAACATGGAGTAAGAGGACAGTGAGGACAAAAAACATCAACTAGTACAGACTTCAACAAACAGAGACATCACAAAACAGGACTTCCCCAAAAATGTCACTGATTTGAATTTGTCCGTTTACTGTCGTCTGTGACTTTGTGTCTCATATGGGCCGTTAGTTTCCCATTTTTTTCATTAATTTAACTCTATAGCCATTTTCACATCTGCACTCCAGAAAATATCGAGATCATTTCAGCAGGTCTCCTGATATTCTCCTTCGTCACTCCCACCTCCCATTGGCTCGAGGTAAATTCTCCAGAGAAAATCCCACTGTGTTCTCGCATCGGAAAAAATACTAGGGGGTCTAGAGAAACTAGAGAAACTCTGGGTGAAGTCCGAACGAAAAAGTCTGCTCCTGTTTGTGTTCACACATACAGCTTCTCCGGCAAATATCATGAGTTTTTCAGCAGTTTTCTGCAAGTGTGAAAGCCCTGTCTGTCTGTCCTGCAGGACGTCCTGACAGACCTGTCTGCTGAATGTGAGAACCTGCCTATAGAAGGAGTGACCGGAGCCTGCTACGCTCACAAGGTAAATGTCCTTTTAAACACACACTGTGCCTATGAAGACATGTCCACTGTGTTTCTCAAATAGTATGTTGCAAGTGATATTAGTTTAACCCTTCTGCCTTACCCCTCTCCCATCGCTTTAATTGCAACAGGTACCTTGTGATGTAAAAAACAGAAGCATGTTGGCTGTTTGTTGTTGATAACATCTTATTTTAATGCTGCATTGTCTTTGACTCCTGCAGGGCATGTGCCAAGCAGCAGGTTACATCTACAAGAAGCTGGTGAATGATGGCATCCTGAACCAGGCTTTCTCCATAGCACCGGTAAGAAGTGCCACTGATGTTGTAACCACTCTTCAGTTGCAGACTTTGCTTCGGCTATTCTTAATTCCTATTTGTAAGGAAAGAAATGTACATCAATAGTGCAGTAAAAACATTTGATCTGCATCCAGCCAACTCTTAATTTCTTTGATGTACACATCCAATAGTTTGCCCCAAAGTGCATAATTGCCATCATGTTTTTTTGCTTTTTTTGTGCTGTTGCAGATCTTTGTTTCTAAGCAAAGGTCAAACATTATGCACTATTATCTGAACATGTGATATGTTTCCTGTCTTCCTCTGTATGTAGGAGTATAAACTGGTGATCACTGGTCACAGTCTGGGAGCTGGCACCGCTTCACTTCTAGCCATCCTGTTGCGCAATTCTTTCCCCACCCTGCAGTGCTACTCTTTCTCTCCACCAGGGGGACTCCTCAGGTAAGGAAGATTAAACGGTCAAACTTTTGCAACTGCATAGGAACCAAGGACGGTAGATAGCCCAGGGGTCTTATTTATAAAAGGACCTGAAAGAGATGTTTTACTTTCAATGCAAATGTTTGACAAAAACAAACTTGACCTGTAAGTGAACTTTTATCTATTCACACAATCATTTTGAAGAAAGTGAAAGAGGCATTTGAGTGTGCCTCTCACGATTTCTTCCTGACTTTATCAAATGTAGATAACTGTTTCCATTATGTCATAAAAACACAAAACAGCAGTGTGCTTGTAGGAAGCCATAACACTTCTGCAAACACTCTTAAGTTTAACAACAGAAATAAGACAAATCTTCAATCAAAGAATCAAAGTCTTTAATAAGGGCTGCTACACCATCACATTTCACATCCTGTTGTGCAATTAGACAACAGAATTTTTTTCAAACTTACTGATGAAATGATCATCGCTGGTTGCAAAAATCCAAGATAATGAGCAAAGGCATTACAGTGCATCAACCTTGAAATGACATGTGTTATAATAATGTGCATAAATCACAAAGTAGGAATTTTAGTTTTAAGTGCTTTTGTGTTGCATGACTGCACTGACCACTGCTGTTCTCAAAGAGTACTAATACTCTACCATCTCCCCTCCCCTCCTCCACCACCTGCATGTATGTGTGGATTGTGTCTGTGGCGTAAAATCCCTCTGAGTAGTCAGAAGACCAGAAAAGTTCTTTGCAAGCTCAGGTCCATTTACCGTTGTGTACAGTTATTTGACGGAATAAGTGATGCTAATACGCTAATCCATCATTAACATAGAAATGTCTGAGTAATAAAATCAAAGTAGACATGTACTCCTTTGATAAATTGTTTATTTGAAAACCCACTTAAAAACCAACATGTACGATTCAGTACATTCAGCTCCCATGCTCTCTGAACTCTTTATTCTTGTGAAATTGGATTTCCTGTTCTTTATTTTGTTTTTCATCGTACAGTAAAGCTCTAGCTGATTACTCCAAGGACTTTGTGGTCTCTGTTGTGCTTGGGAAGGATTTGGTTCCCAGGTAAGAAAAAGCTTTTTAATTTTCAAACTTTATTTATGTTTTTTTCTTTCTCCTAGGAAAAACAAACATTATATGTAAGATCAAATATACACATTCCTGTCCATTCCATGAACTTAATGTGCATATTTTCACACACCAATGTGACAAACGTAAGCCTCCATATCTTAGTTAAATGCACAGTATCTAAATTCAGCCACCAGGGGGCTCTCAATCAAAACATTAAGAAAAGATGAGGTCAAGGCTGGCCGGGAATCATGGGAGTGATCCTCTCTGCAGAATGATTAATTGGCGACAGGTTGTTTACAGAGTTGGTGGAAAAGATCGAGTGAGAGTGAAATCTTTGAATGGGATACCAGTGACAAATCTCAGATACAACAGTTACAAGTCTCGTCAGATGCCACAACTGTGTCCAGCTGTGGCTGGGTTTAGGAGGCATCTTATTGAAGTAGGATCTATATTAGGATAACATTTAGACAGTTCCTCTCTTTGTGAGATGTAAATGATGGAAGACTTTACATTGAATCATTCAGTGTCCTAGAGAGAGTGAACTAACGTGGATGCACTGTACAGTGTGTTCCCAAATCCCACGTCTCTGTTGCAAAGTCGATGTCAAGGTCTTGTTCCGAGGCAGATTTTTTTTTTTTCCAGGGAGGCCAATCTTGTATTTAATAAATGTTTCCTTTTGTAACTGAATCCAAGTCCAATATGGTGTCTAATATGTTTGTAACTGTCATACCTGGAAATGAATAGTGATATCTGGCAAAACTGCAGGTATCTAAAGACGTGTGTTTTAGTATGTTATGATCTCACTGGAGAGTTTCAAACAACATAGAAATGCCATCTATGAAGAAATCCCTGAGAAACTCTAGTACGCTGCCTATATGTGACCTCCACCATCACTGTTACTGTAATGTTTAATTAAAGCTGTATCATAGTTCTTAAGATGTAGTGGGTAGACAGTTTGGTTTTCAATGAGGTCAAAAATATATTTGAACTGCACTGCAGACTCTGGTCTTCAAATGGCCAATATAGACGTGTTGTACTATTATAGACTCCAGCATGATAGAGTGTCTATATTTGGCTCGACCCTGTTATTACAGGCACAGGGGAGGAGAAAATGAGCACAACTTGCACACTCTTTTTTTCCCTCTGTTCCTTTTAACACACCGTTTTCCTTTTGCAGTATTCCCTTTTTCTTCTAAAATATGTTCTTTCACTGTTTTTTTTAAGATTAAGCATTCCCAATATGGAGGATCTGAAGAGGAGGATTCTTAAAATAGTTTCCAACTGCAATAAGCCAAAGGTGAGATCCAGTCAAAGCTCAGACACTGGGGCTGTTTTACATCTACCGGTAAATCTTTTGATATCTGAAGTCACAGATGTCATAACAAAAGTATTTTTCTGTGTGTGTTGCAGTACCGCATCCTGCTGCAGGGGTGTTGGTATGAGCTGTTTGGGGGAGACCCTGACGACTTCCCCACTGAGATGGATAACAGGAGGGAGGAGGAGCTTAGCCAGCCGCTGCTTGGAGAGGAGTCACTGATCATACGCCACTCGTCATCCTATCAGAGCCTGGCGTCGGACGACTCACCTGCACACACAGCAGCACATTTACCTCTGTTCCTGCCCGGACGCATTCTGCATATCACAGAAGACGGGCCGTCACGGAGGTCTGTCTGCAGTTAGTTACAAAACTAGACAATACATTTACTATAAATATGATTTTTGTTAACAGAAACAAAGTGTTTGTTTGCCCTCTTGTGGTAGTTAGAAGTAATGAAGCTTCTATAGGTTGACTGATACATTTTTAGGCTGTAACGCTATAGGTACTTGAGATTCTAAAAGGTCAATATTGATTTTATTTACACAACTAGTAATATGAATAATTGTTTCAGAAAAAGAAACCAAGTTTATTTTTTAAAAGCAGGTTACAGTAGATTTAAGATGCGGACAGTCATGTGAAACATTGAACAAAAATGTATCTGACAATGTATTAAAAGTCAAAATAATACAGCAGCTCACAGGTGTATAGGCACATTTTTTAAATTCATTTTAATCATATAAAAGTGGATCATATATAAAATAATACCTTTGTGACGGTTTTCATTATTTCAGGATTGTTGTATCTAAATGCCTTATGTTAAGCTTGCTGTACTGTCAACAACTAGCCAGGTAGAATGAGGCCGTAGACTCTTTTAAAATTACAAGTAAAAGTTGGATTTGCCACTAATTCCTGTGTCTTTTCCTCAGGTCCTGCTTTTCCCAGGTCCGGTACCGTGCTGACTGGTCCAATGAAATGGCGTTCAGGAGTGTTTTGATCAGTCCCAGGATGTTAGCAGATCACATGCCTGACGCTGTGCTCCGAGCACTCAGCAGCCTGACTAGCGACAGACCCTTCCCCCTGTGCCCGTCGTCTTTAAACAACAGCAGCCAGCACAATGCAATCTGAAATGTATCATTTAGACTCACTGTGCTCCTAGGCTGGATTGTAATCAGAGCCATGAAACCACAGAGATTGACATGTTGTGATCTCCATGAATGCACCTGATTTGTAAACATCTTGGAGCACAAGGGTTTTTGTTAAATCGCACTTTTCATAATTTAATTGATATAATTTGTTTTATTTCAAGTTCCTCAATGAGCAACTTAATGCCATGATCTTTGAATGTTCGTTGTGTACAGTATTTGACAGTGCTGCAGTTTAACTGTAATGTGATTGTGAACATTTTATGTTTGTATGAGTGGTGGTGAGGTCGCCCTAAAGTCACTGAAAGTGTACGATACTGTCTTCCTTACAGGACTGAGGGGCATTCTCATCCAAAATATGAAGATATGAGAGCTTTACCTAAAAATGCGAATGGAAGCGTTACGTCTTTATTGTATAGTAACCGTTGATAGTCTTTTTATCTGTTTCAATATTTAAAACATCAGGATGAACAGTGCCTATGCAGACAAACATTTGCTTTAAAGTATGACAGTGATGGTTGCAGTGTATTAACTGCAAGTTTTGTTTTGCATTTTCTAAAATGCAGTTTTCATAGTGCATGGTGTCTGGCAAAAAAAGATAACAAAGGTAGAGAGTGTATTTGTACATTTTGTGGGAACCTGTTTACTTGCCATGGATATTACATCTTTTTTTTTCAGGTAATGTATTATATTAAAGTTGAGTTTAACTGATGCCTGCATAACTATTACACAGCCTCAATAGATTGCATTGGATCCCTTGATCTAAATAAAAGCTTTTGTGAAGCACTCCTTTTTTACCCAGTCAGTTTTTTAAACCATAAAAATACAAGACAGTCCCTCAAAACAGTACATTTCAATACATTTGTAATTGATTCATACCCTGGCAAAAATCATATACGTATTTGGCTGTGTGTGCAAATTTTATAAAAATGATGCCAATGTAATAGTTCAATATGGATTAACTAATTTTTTTTTTTTTTACCATATCATTCATCAACCCTGTTTAGCATGTGACGCAAGCGAGGCGTCCCGTAACAAACACATGAGAGCTTCACGTGATCCTCGTAAAATCCTGTTTCTGAGCATTGGCATGGATAAAATGCGGAAAGTCCAAGAGAGTCTGTACAATATCAAAGATGGCTAAAATAGTAAAAAAAAAAAAAAAAAAAGAAAGAAAGACATCAAATTGCAGGCGCTCACATGCTTAGTTTGTACTGCAGCTTCAAGTTGGCATGGAAGTAATGTATGTTGTGAGTCAAAAACTGAATTTTGTTTGCGAGACAATTAGAGTGGTCATAAGTTAATAGATGCATGCCGTCGAATGATTTTTTTTACAGCTACAACTAAACCTCTTTGAATAACTTGTTGATAGCCTACGGCTCGTTTTCCGCCCCCCTAAACGTCACATAACAGCAACTATATATCTGAGCATCCAGACGGATGGAATTATTTATTCAGGTACAACATGTTGTGCAGACAGTAGCCATTTCGGATGTTAAAAGCAACTATTGAAAACCTGCTTATTTTAATGCCTGTAATTTTTTTTTTTTTTTTTTGCTGAATACCGTAGTTGATACCCGCTTTCCTCTGAAATATCAAGTTCATCCAGCGGTGTTCTTTGCTTTGTCGTTTAGCCGCATCTATAGCCGTCTTTCCGACAGCACTTGAAGGCAGCAGCAGGAGCTCATCTGTTGGACAGGGAAACTAATCAGGAGCGAAGTAAGACTTTTCCGTAGTGCTAGCGTCGAGGCTAGCAAGCTTTTAAAGTCAGCCGTCCATACAACTACGGAGAACAGTCTGTTAATGAAGTACAGTGTCGTTTCTGTACAGTACGTAGTATCGAGCTATGTTTTAGGAGCACTGTTTCGTTACTGTGCGGAGAGTAACAAGGCGGACAGCCTCTGGCCAGCTGAAGCTTGCGGCTAGCTCATTAACGTTAGCTGGGAAATAAGTGCAAGTTGGAGGCAAGAAAATGGAGCTGGACGAAGTAGTCCTGTATCAGGACGAGTCTGGGGACTCTACCATGATGTCCGAGCGAGTCTCGGGTCTGGCCAGTTCAATATACCGCGAGTTTGAGCGGCTTATCGAGAAATACGACGAGGACGTAGTGAAGGAGCTGATGCCGCTGGTCGTCGCGGTCCTGGAGAACCTGGACTCGGTGTTCGCTGTCAACCAGGAGCACGAAGTGGAGCTGGAGCTGCTGAAGGAGGACAACGAGCAGCTCGTCACCCAGTATGAACGAGAGAAGGCACTCAGAAAGCACGCAGAGGAGGTGGGTATCCCCGTAAACACTGACGAAGTAATTGGCAACCCGGATTATAGATGTAAAAACACAGCGAGTGCTTTGGTGTGACAAGATTTAACGCGGAACCCGATTCGTAAATCTGCCAAATCCCTGTTGTGATGCCTTATCGATTAGAGATCACAACTCATTAATCCTGAACAACTCACCATTACTAAATACATAATGTGTGGTTTCATTCGGCACACTCACATAAGCTCTCAAAACAGGTTTTAGGTGAAGAATTACGCTTTTGAATCAGGTTGTCGATGTTGCCACGGCCAACTTTTGGGCATTTTGACAGAGGACATGTGATGGAATAACAAACTTCTGTAAAGTGGAAATATGGTATACTAAAGACTACTTGAATAGGTTGGCGAAGCTTTCTGGTTTCAGAGAACAGGTTGCTTGCTCTGTCAATTGACTGGAGTCGGTGTGAGTTTCTGATAGTATTTGAAGCACACACTGTTCTTTGGCTGTAAGTTTTTTTTCCTCCATGGATGCCAGCTTCTCTAAGGACTCGTTGTTATTGTTGATACAGCAACAGGGTTAATGCACATCGTTGTAGTTTACATTGTAACACCTCAACAGTGAAGCCTCAGATTCATGTAAATCAGGTCGTGATTCACCAGGTGCATGCTCTGTGCTTCCGCCAACAAATAGGCCGAAACATTGACTTAACATTCAGCTCCATGAATACAGCATGGTGTGGGGGAAACCCTGCTATTATTGGCTTTACCTGATGCAAACAGAGCAGTCAATGTTAGTACAGTGACACATTTAAACTGTGTTACACCGCAAAGCTGTGGTCTGCATTCAGACTGAATGTGTGTTTGTGTTGTTTGTAGTTCAATTAAAAGTTGAATTAAATTCTCTTACACAGGACTGACCCATGCTTTTTTAAAACACCGACTGTTTCACAATGGTCGTCTGTCTAGTATGTAATCTTTCATGCAGACTAAGCCTGTGTTAAATCCATGGTGCAAACAAGCACGCTGATGGCATGAAAGCATTTGCATCCATAGTTACGTGTTTTGTTCATTACGTTCTTTATTTGGACAAACTCATAACTTTCAGCTTTGCATTCCGACCTCGCCAACACTGTCCTGCCATTACTGTTGTGGACTTTGAGTGATGAGTTTCCCTTTCAACCAAAGAGAAAGTGTAACTTCCGTCTCACCCGTCAAACCTTAATTACGCACAGTAACAATTTTTAAGATCATGATTACTGTTCATGATAAGTGGCAACACACTTCCACTCAGTTTGTGCGCTCCCATGGAGGGTCTGCCACCGAGTGTTATCCACTCCAAAACCTCTGAGTGTGGAGTGAGAGTGGATTGTTAAACCCTCTAACAGCGAGACCTCACCGATGCTTTGTTACTGAACAGGTGTATCACCGCCTATTGTTCGCCATGGGAGATGTTCTGTATATAAAGGTTCTGCGTTATCACCTGCACAAACTTTTAACACTTAAAGGGAAGATGTTAAAAAAGAATGAATGCCACCAAACATTTTTTTTCTCATATTGTGGAGTAAATTAAATGAGTCTGCCTGATGGCATTTATGTGGACAAATTATTTGAGTGGCATAAATTCAAGGTTGTATAAAGTTCCTGTTTCCCTGTGATTGAGGGGATTTTGAGCTGATTGAGCTCGCTGCTGTATTTATCCCCTCCACCTTAACGTTCTTTACTCTGCTGTGTGCGTGACGTCAGAGTCAGGAGTTCACTCCATGCCGCAGTGAGAGAGTGGAGGGAGCAGTTTCAGAAAGGCCAGTTCTGTTCTTGATCCGCCATCAGAGAGAGGTGTAATGGGAGGAAGAGAAAAAGGCAATGTGTAACATGGGGAAAGAGCTAGATTTACTGCTTTGTCTGGAGCAGTTGGGATTTTCAAAAGAGCAATGTAATTACCATTTCTATTTGCAAAAATAGCCTCTGAATCATAAACAAAAGGTCTACTTCTGTAGGATTGCTTTCTGTAATGATGCCAAACCCTTAGAATAACAATCTGATCCTTATAATTGCCCAAACAAGCACTCTTACATGTGCCATGCCACTGGTTCAATCCCAACAGTTTTATACCTCTTGGTTATTTCCAACCCAACATTAAAGTAGGTCCCTGCTTTAAACAAGTTGCAGAATTACAATTTTCGCGCTCTTTAATGTGAACTATGTTTCTTAAATGTATCTAATAGTTGTAAACGTTTGTTCCCAAAATACTGTGATAAATAAGTGATATCCATATTTCTCTTTTTATCAACTATTGAAAACTTATTATAGTTTATAATTGTTAAGAATAAACAACCAATATTTAAGTCTGAGCCCTAGCATTGAAAATGGGTACTGCAGTCCAAATTTAAAACATTGGAGATCGTTGTCTCTCCCTGCCCCCTCCTCCCTGAGTTGATGATCTTGAAGTTTGCCATGTGGTGGACACTGAAGCTTCAGTGTTTAGCCAGCTCTGCATCACAAAACCTTTCTGCGTTGTAACCTCTCTCCATTCTTCTAAAAGCATCACCAATATTTATCCTAGTTTGACCACGTTTCTGCTCGTGGAGCTTATTAGAAACATGCAGAGTAGAATTAGGTCGAGTAGAATCTTTTATATCTGAACCAGTTCACTTGGTTGGCCTTGATAACTGGTCTCATATCTGGCAAACCGAGGGGCGAGGGGAAAAACTACCGTGTGGGACTGCCGTTAAAGCGCCTACCTTCTGCCACAAAAAGTAACTATTCTGGACCAGAATCTAAACTTGTGAGGAGGACATACTGGCTGCTGCATTGCTGTCAGAGAAGCCATCACTTCAACATAGCATATTTCCTTAATGTCTGGTGATATAGTAAGGTAATTTTATCATTTAATTCACATATTGGACATTTAAAATTTAAAGAAAATCACCAAGAAACCTGTTGTTTGATTGTTACATGTTTTACTTATTAAAACAGTCAGATCGAAATGAATATATTTTGTTTATTATGAGACTTAAAGTTCAGAAACTACTTAAAAGAACAAAAAACAACACAATCAACAATATTTATACACAATGTTCAAATGAACCAAGGTGGGATAGTGAGTGGTGGCCAACCTGGTTTAGACTGCACAAGTTATCAAACTGTTGATTGATAAAACCTCATTGAAACATAAACGTTTAAAACACACACACATACATAAAATATTAGATAGAGGGTTTTAAAAAGCAACATACAATTGTCTGTACAATACATGCCGTTTTTGGACACTCCTCAGTATTATCCAATCTGTTTGGTTGAACTCGACAGTTAAATGTTGTATGACGAGCACAACAGGTCACAAAGCCGTGTGTAAATAATTTATGTCATGTCACAACTTGTTGCTAAAGCATTCAGATAGATCTGCTCACACAGGATTTTCCCATTGGTATTTTACGGACTGACATTTATCTCGTCCCCTCTGACTGATGTGTGCTAAATACCTCATCTACGTTATAAGCAGCCTTTCACTCAGACAGCCAGTTAGCTCTCACGCTTGTGTGATCGGTAATGTTGTTAAGCAGAGAATGATGTCATAGGTCTCGTCCTTTAACTTTAACATCCCCTCTGTGGGAGAGGTCAGCCTCAGTGCATGTCAGTGTAGCAACGTGAGTGAACAATCACAATTCAGGATGTGACATTTACGCCTATAGGAAGTCAAGAATGAGTCAGGATGAGGTCAATGAACAGAGCTGTTCAGGATACAGTATACGTTTAGCTTTTTATTTTTTACGTTTTATTTAACCTTTATTTAAATGGGTCGGTCCCATTGAGATTGAACCTCTTTTTTTAAGGGAGACCTGACCAAGACAGCCTGCAGCAAAAACACAAAGTAACAGACAGGGACACAAAGGGAGACAAAGTATAATTCACTACTCAATACTGAAGTGTGCATTTAATACAGAACTATCCATGAGTCCAAAAATATCTTTTATGGCAGTCATTTGTACAACAAGGCTAGCTAAAAACATCAACATCCCAAAGAATCTGCCTCCATGACATTGATTTTAGATTTACTAAATTATATGTGCAATTTTGTGCATGTCTGATAATTAGAAAATCATTCCAGTTCCAAGTCATCCAGAAAATAGGAAAATAAATACGAATTTCTGTGAAATGTTACTCCTACAGTGCATTGCAGAATCAGCTCTTCTCTCAGTGCTTTCCCACCTACTCTGCCAATTTTTGCAATAAAAAGAAAAGTCTTTATTTTCAGATCTGTTTAACCCTGACTGTGTACTTAAACACCCCTCTGGCCAATTTGGGGATATTCATTTGTGGCATGAGTTCGAATCAAATATATATACTGGCAGAAGTGTCAGTACTTGAAAAAAATGGTTTCAAACTATGTCGGTCATAACCATCTGAGAAATGTGACAACTCCTACATGTGTAATTATACATCCTGATGAAGACATCATTGACTTGTGAATATGAAAAATCAAAAAAGGCACGCAGATCCCTCAGCGGGTGCTGGATCCAAAGAACACAAACAAAACGTCGCTTAATAAATCCTTTAAACGGGAGCTTCTTGGTGTGCAGTGTTTTTCTTTCCTTACCTCTTTGTGCATTTGAACCAAAACATAAAAATCAATCACACACAACCTTGCAACGCCTCGTATTATTACCCTTTAGTTAAATAAAAAGCTGTGTCTAAGTTGAACCATTACATTCTGTGTGATAAACAGTCACACAATGAAAGAATAAAAAAAAAAGAAAAACCGACTCTCCTCCAACAATTTACCAAATGCCTACTCAACAGGGGCAAATTATTAGCCTGGTATTGACCCAGATAATAAGCTGCTCATTGGGCTACAGGTCACTGTTAAAGCAAAAGAAGCAGATTGATCATACCAAACAAACACGTTGTAAGAGCTAAGCCTAAATACCTCCTCTTAGTAGTTTGTCTTAGCAGAGCAGAGGAAAAGGCAAGGCAGGAAATTCTTTTTGAAAACAGAACTTCCCTCGGTTCTTTTGTCCAATCAGGGATCTCAAGACCACAGACTACTTACACATAACACCAGCTTCTTAAACATTTATCATTATTATGACCTCTATTAAGAGACAGCTCAAGACTACTTGTATGATATGGTGGCATAGCCTCTTGTTTTGTGACATGAGTAGAACAGTTGCTTGAGAATAAAACAAAATATGCTGATGCTAGAAGTGAAGATGTAGGAACGGTCAGTTAAGAGTTAAGGTCTCAAACAACCAGCAGCAGGCCGATATGATCTTTTTGTCGGTGATTGGTATTTTTAATAATATATAGGTTTATGTCCAGGCTTTACATTAACAGACAGCAAATGCGGGTAGGTTTCAGCATTTGTGTGCAACAGTCACTCCCACTGTCCCCTTTGCGGGTGTCTCAAAAGCCATGCCAGTACCCCGGATTTGAGCGGGAGTCTACCCATTTTAAATCCTTACTCTGGCTGTTTTCCTGATTGCTAATTTCTCAATTTCCCTATTTCCTGCCCCTCAGCTCCGCTTGATTCAGTCTCTCCCTCTCTATCTGGCCTGCTTTACCACTCACTCTCTACGCACACCACGGCAGCGGGAGGAGAGGAGAAATGTCAGAGGATTCAGATCCTGGCGGAGGGAAAAAAAACTCAGTCTCTTCTGATTTCTCCAAAACAGTAATGAGTTTAAGAAGTTAGTAACTTGAAAACTGTTGATTAAAGATATTGAACATTTCTTTATATGATCATTGGTGCTAATAATAACAAGTGAGGCGTTACAAGATCACACAGAATACTTTAGTGTCATCTATTGAGACACAGCTGCAGATGATGAAAAGAAAAGACGGGAAAATAACGAGAGATGTGAGCAGACGATGAGAGGTAGCCTAAACCGTGCGGACACTAATGTATCTGAAAATGTAGGGAAACCTTTTGTAATATGCAATCAATCAATGATACCGTGAGCTAAATGCGTATATCTTATCATTAAATGTTTAATGATAGTCGGTGTACATCAAATATGCAATTTGCAAAATCATGTATTTGAATGTAAAAAAACAGGCTCACAGGGCATGAAAATAGAGGATGATTATCCAAAGACTTCCCTCCGTGTCTTTACATTCTAGCACATTGTAAGCTAGATTTCTATTGAAATATCAGATCAATGAATTTATCCTTTTCTGGATTACAGAATGTTACAATGGCATGCAATTCATTTTTTATTTAATTTTTAGGATGGGAAAACTGATATGACAAGAAAAGAGTTTGTTTTTACTAATGTGACTTACACTTAAACTAGAGTGAGAGAGAGAGAGCCACTCCACTTTAATCATATAAAACAGATTATCCCAACAACTTAATTGTGAGTGGCTTGCTAGTTACTCTGGAAAATCACTAGCCGAAGTGGCTTGTGAGCAAAATAGTTAATTTCCAGCCCTGTTTATGTCATAGAAAAATGTAACTATTCATGTGTTTAGTGAAACATTTTTGTATTTCTATGGGATTATTTGTACCATTTATTCCCCAGCCATCAGCGATAGAACTAACAATGGTAGAAAAAAAAATATTTTTCTTGTGCATACATGCCCTGAAGCTAAACATGGAAAAAGGGGAACAACCGCAAAGGAGGAAACAAATGCAGAATGTAAAATCAAACTAGCCATATATTCTTCAAGGGAAGTTAACCATAACATGAAAAAACACAATAATCTTCTGGAATACATCTTATTAAAATAATGTCAACCCAACTTAAATGATATAGAAATGTGTAAAGAGAAATGCTAAACAGCTTTTATTAAATAACAAATGTGCTTCAGTCTATGTCAAATTCATTCCAGCAATTTCCTGTTTATAATGAAACACAACAATTCACCCCACTACTTTAGCATTTAGCTCAAAGCAGCACTGTACCTACTGTAGGTGCAGCCTAATAAAGATGCTGGTTATGGTGCGGCATTGAGTCGGTCGTTTCCTAACCGGAAGGTCAGGGGTTCGATCCCCAGCTCCTGCTGCTACTTGTCCGATGTGTCCTTTGGCAAGACATTTAACCCTAAGTTGCTCCTGCTGCTTCATCGGTGGGGTATGAACGGAAAGAGTTACTTCTGCTGGACATACTCAAGTCCATTTACATTTGTTTTTCTGTAACCACTGTACCAGCCAATATATTTATGACAAGTTGTGAGTGCCTCTGATTACTCACAGTTAGCACTTGTTTGTAATAGATTTATTTTTAGTACCAAAATGGTTGCATGGTTTGTCACATCCATCTTCAGCTGTTTCATTTAAAATGGATAATTCTAGTGGATAACTGCAGGAGCATCTTCATCAGTTCATCTGTGGCCAAGACTTTACTCCCATTTCTCAAATTCCCTGACAACAACCCGGAGCCAGAACAAGGAGTTGATTTCGCTCTCTGTCAATTGAGTACCAACACAGTGGAGCCCTGTCTGTGTGGCTGTGCTCACACTTGTCCTGGAGCCACATGTGTTTGTGTGTGTTGGCACTTAGGGACAAAGGCAGCATTATGCATGCAGTGTAGGGGGAAAAGTGCAGAGAGCACGTTAAACGCTGGAACACTCATTCTCTGGAGCGTTGTCATATCTACACGCCACCTTCTTGGGTCATATGATGAGCAGCAGGGTGAGAGAGGATGATGTTGGGAGATGTCCTAATGAGGGTGAAGCGGCATGTGCCATCCACTTTGCTATTCTTTAATGGTTTTGATTGGTGGGTAAAGAGAATAATGCATTCGTTTTTTTTCTTTCTGCTGTTTGAAATTACCAAAAAAAAAAAAAAAAAATCCAGTTACTGTTGAGCTTGTCTTCATGTTGTGTTAATGTACCAGTGTAGATTAGAGGTTCCCCCCCCCCCCCTCCTCTATGAACCCTGCTGTCTGCAGTCATGCCAGGCAGTTAGTTAATGCTCTAAGTAGATTTATATGGCAAATGCTGCATCACTATCAATACCTCAATTCTTAAGATGCTCCCTTCAGACCCCCACTCTGCCCCCCAGAAGTCCCTCACCCTTTGCCCCAAATAAGCCCGAGACATATCGCATATGGAAGCCAAAACCTGGATGGGTATCGTAGGTATACTGGGTATTGTTACAGCACTGCTTAACGATACAGATACTTATCGATACACACTACTCTTTATTATTTGGTGCAAATGTGTGAATGTAAAATATATAACTCTACATTTTACCACAATAAGGGGATTAACTTTATGTTAATGTCACAAGGAGACATTTATAATTTAAAATTACTTTTTAAATTGAAACAATGTGGAAATATTTGCCATTTTCAGTTTAAGTAACCTCAGAGACTCTTACAGTAAATATTTACTCAATAATATGATATCAAGACACATTGCTCTCCCACAGGCCAAGAAAGAGAGAGCAAGGTGGAAAGAGAGGGAGAGGAGTATGAGCATGCAGCATTTTGTCCTGCGGTCTGATGTAAGGCTGTGGGTAACAGCACTCAGGTAAATCACTGAAGTCAATGAACACCATGTCTCTGTTAACAGTGACAGAGTGACAGCTCCCCCGCAGGCTGAGGAGGCATCGGTTGATCCTCCGTATTATTAGGAGGAGCAGGAAATCATTCTTTGATCAGAATCATGTTCTCATCATTTTACCCAGACAAATGTGACTCTCTCTATATAAAGATAGTTCACTGATTTGTTGATTCATCATCAGGCACATACATGCCTGCGTAGCGTAGGAGGAAAACTGTTTAATGCTTACTGTGCACACGTCACCTTGTGCCACGTTTGTTTCAGGTGTTTTTCTGAAGGAGACGTAGTAACGACGAGCTTCTTTGTGCAGTAAATAACACTTCTTTCTTTCTGAAGTCTCCTCTCAGCTGAGCCTCGACTCACAGACACATATGGAGGCGGGTTTGACGAGTGAATAGCCCGCTGTTTGACTGACAGCCGGCCCTTATGGAAAGCCCTGCATTGAATAAGAGGGACTAACGTAAATACTCATAAGAGCACCTTTTGTCCATGAGCTTACTGGTACTGGCCAATCACGTACAGGTACCAGAAAGCACCAATCCCTAGAAGCCAAAATCAAATTCAGTTCAAGGGAAAGATTATTTAACTTCTTTCTATTTGTGAGATGCCACAAGATATTGGAGACATTCAAACATAAAGTACAGCAAGTCAAGTAGAGTGGGCGTCGTTATTTGTTAAGCGTATACCGGTAATGCAACTTTTCACTTTATGTCCATCCATACAATTGAGTTCTTTACCCGACCCGTAGATCACTCCTAAAGGCAGTGACTAACATTTTATCCAATCCAGGACTGAAGTTCATAAATTCTACAGAGATCACTTTTAGAGTCACCTTAAATCTCTAGCCTCAGTGTGACGTTTGTATAGAGAAAAGGCTTTTTGTTAGTGGGCTCTCAGGTGATCCTCATCGTTCAGATGACATCCATTCCCTGCCCGGGGCCTGACCATAGGGCCTCCTCTCCAATGTGAGGACCAACATCACAAGACCTCAAGCTTACGGCCACAGCAAAGTTTGTGCCTGTTATCAGACACCTGACTCAGCTGATCAACTGAGGCATCAATGGATGTTTAAAATAAACTATCAAGAAAGCAACAAAACCATATGATTCTCATCTATTTTATTCTCATTCAAACAGTGTGTTGTTAATCTGGTCGGTTGCTGAAAGCTCTGTTATTGAAACACTGTGTTTGGCCTATCAGTATGATGTTGTCATACTTATGTTATAATGGTGGTGATTCATGTACCGCATGCAATGACACTGAAATACTTTGAACACTTGACTCTCCTTGAGCAACACCAAGACATTATTTGAATTTACTTTGCAGTGACATCTCTGCACAACCACTGGATCGACTGTCATGAAATCATGGCCAAAATTTAAATTTGTACTTCCCCAGGACCATGTAACTGAAAAACTATTTGTTTTTAGTGCACATGAGCAAATGTTAGCCTGCCTTCATGTAGCGGAGTAAACAGCATGTTGAAACACAATTTGATATTTCATATTATTTTTCTGGACCGTTCAAAGAAAACTATGATGTTTGAAGATATGATTTTTAATGTTTACTGACAAAGTTATGATTTTGATTTGATTACGTTGAGGGGATATCTGTGGTTGATCTGAGACAATAATAATATATTAGACTTATAAAGCACTTTTGTAATACTCAAAGATGCTTATGATATCATAGTAATTCAATTACTTAAATTGAATCAGCTCATAAATGTAATATTTACAGTTTTGTAACTGAACTCATTCAGATTTTCAAATGAAAAACTATTAAGTCAAATATATTATTCCTTATTAGAGCTGAAAGAGCAAAACTAAAGCTGGTATGAAACTCAGAGCTGAGATTAGATTAGATTCAAGGCAAGGTAAGAACAGGGGTGATATTGTGGAGCATGTTTTACTGCTGTTGAAATAAAAACCACACCCTATTTTCACATCATTAGTTCCTTGCTTCCCCACTATTTTCAGGCTACAATGTTAATATTAGTATTTAGTTTTTATTCATTAAAAAACAACATGAAATTGCCAACAGGGAGCAGCTATTGACCTGTTGTTAAAAAGAATTTGCGTGCGTGCGTGTCTATACACAGACTTGCACAAACAAAATTAAAAATAGATGTGATTTGGGGAGAAGGTTTGGTGGCTGTGACCAGTACGTTGAACCCACAGTCCACAGTGGAAGTTATATTTGTTTCTCCAGATTTGAAAACAGTGACAGTGTTTAGTCTAAAATCCCCCGAGAGAATGACTGAGGTTAGCAACAAAGGCTGCTGTGAAGATTGAAAAAACAACCTCGACATGATATCATCTGATTCTAACTTGAAAGGGAAGTGTGTGTGTGTGTGTGTGTGTGTGTGTGTGTGTGTGTGTGTGTGTGTGTGTGTGTGTGTGTGTGTGTGTGTGTGTGTGTGTGTGTGTGTGTGTGTGTGTGTGTGTGTGTGTGTGTGTGTGTGTGTGTGTGTGTGTGTGTGTGTGTGTGTGTGTGTGTGTGTGTGTGTGTGTGTGTGTGTGTGTGTGTGTGTGTGTGTGTGTGTGTGTGTGTGTGTGTGTGTGTGTGTGTGTGTGTGTGTGTGTGTGTGTGTGTGTGTGTGTGTGTGTGTGTGTGTGTGTGTGTGTGTGTGTGTGTGTGTGTGTGTGTTACGGTACAGACACTCGCACAAACACACAAAGCTGTAGCAGTTTTTTTTCCCCTCTGCACTGTGCACCTGTCGTGCAAAGAAGTTAGATGAATTTCACGATGGACGGAGGACAGATGCTATATGCACACTGCTGGCAGGAGCACATCTTCATTACACACACAACTGCAGGATTTAGTCCAACACATCTCGATTACAGCCCTCACTATTCTTTATCCACACTCTAGAGAAGTGATATCAAAGATGTTGATGGTGAGGTAGGTCAGAGCTGAGCAGATGTCAAACTTGAAGAGAGGAACTAACAGCCATGTGTGATATTTCTGTCTCCTGTTGCTGCCATACACAAATCATCTCATCACTCCCTCACTTGGAGGGAGTTTTATAGATTTACAGCTCATAGGTTTATGATAAGGATTATGGATGATGTAGCTCTCGGAAAAATAATCTAAACTTGCTGTGTAAGGAAACCTCTATCTCTGCTTTTCATCATACTCTCCATGGAAACAGAATAAATTGGATTTCACAGAATCAAACCATTTAACCTTTTTTTAAAGTCAAAGGTAATTGAAAAGTTAAAACAAACAGATAATGGAATGTTAATTTAAAATTAAAATTGCAAGTCTGAAGTCGAAAATTCTGTGTCCGTTTTTCTGACTTCCTATCTTAGTTAAAAATGACAAACAGGTAATTCTGCTTACCTGTTACTGTGTGCACGGCGATACCAACTGGGTCTACATGGATCTTGCCCGAGTTTCGAATTGAATGGCCGTACCATTTCACTTTTCCGAGTCGGAGGTAGTTTTTTCCTGAGTTCCGAGTAAAATGAAGCGAAGCATTACTCTCTGATGTACGTCGCTTTTGACAAAAGCATCTGCTAAATGAATTGTAGAATTGTTCTAAAAGATGGATTTTAAGCATTTATAGGTGCACGATAAACTTGAACTAAAATGTCATGTATGGACACAAAGGTCCAACAAGCAGTCCAGATTATTTTTTTCCTTAAAATAATGTTAATTGGAAATTAAAAAATGTAGGAACCCTGGTTCTTGAATCACATGTGATATGTTATTTCTATCTTTGTGTCTTCTTATGCAGAGGTACATCGTCTTTGAAGACTCCCAGGATGGAGAGAAAAAAGACCTCCAGTGTCGACTGGTGACGATGGAGTCACACACACGCCAGCTCGAGCTAAAAACAAAGAACTATGCAGATCAAAGTAAGTCCATCACATGTACATCTCTCTACAGGGACTGTACTGGCTGTGTTATTGGAAAGTCTAACACACACACACACACACACACACACACACACACAGGCCTGATAGCATCGACTGTTTGCAGGTCTTGTGACGGTTTGTTAGCCTGATGTGCCAGAGGGCAGATGGTCGGCCATGTTGTTACTGAATAAAGGCCATTAGAAACATACTACGAGTGTTTGCCTGCCAAGTCTGCTAAATGAGCTGTAATTGAATAGACCAAACATGTTTCAAGCCCAGAAAGGTTAAGTGAATAACAGGAGGATATATGGAGCTTAGGCCTTGACAAACATGATAACTCTATCTAGGAAACACATTTTTAGGGGGCAGACACATTTTCAGATTCTGCATAACTAGATTAAAAGGACTGCTAAATGCACCTCCAGGAATAACTTACTGGTTACTTATTTAGTCTTTTTTCTGAAGTCTTAACACGTTGTAAATGTTACGGGAGCATGTGTCGTCTTGCTGATATTTGTTAACTTATTTTAGTGACTTTGGGATCCAAATGACAGACAAATTACTGTAATAGATTGTCTGAGCTAGAAATCCATAAATTAGGCTTTAATGGCTCCAAAATGGCTCCTTAAGGTTGAAAACGCCCATTCAAACTTTGCACACAAGGTTTTTATTTAATCTTTTGTCACAGGTAGAGGTAGGATCTTTTTTTTTTTTATCAAGCCAGCTGTTATATAGCCCTCGTCAGAGCCACCAGACTCCATGGGCCAAAACAATCGTTTCAATAGTTTGTGTTCTGCAGCTGCATTACCTGTT